>NC_057799.1:480953162-481184470 GCF_018294505.1 Triticum aestivum
AAGCTTGATATTGGGCTTCATATGATGAATCGCCATAACGTAACCCGGCCCCTCCTAGGCGGGTTACGCCAGTAGTTATATCCCCAACATTAGGCCCCATATTGATTTGAACTAGTTCATGCCAATCTTCAATACCTTAAGAAAAAACCTCCTGGCTTCTGTCTGTGCAAAAGTTATAACCCGCCATGACGTCATCTTCTGGATTCTTGGTAACCCGCCATGACGTCATCTGCCATTAATGCATGCTTTACCCAACGTATCTCAACGGATCCTTATCTTAATAACCATCCCGAAAATTGAGGCGTCTCTGTAGTTGGATAATCATGTTTTCGGCCTCCTCGTTTTTCGCGCCCACTTATCAGTCTTCCCTTATAAATAAGCACGACCAGGTATTTTCTCATTCTCCCCCTTTCTATCGTCTTCCTCCTCTCGACGCCTCAGAGCCCGAACTCCGTCGTCGCCGTCGACCTTCGCATCTGCACCAGCCAAGGCCGCTGCATCAACCTGTCTTGACCAGAGAATTGTGACGCACCTCCGCTGTTCAGCAGCTCCAGTACGTATTCCTCTTCTCGAATATCAGATCTGCATTAGGGTTTCTGCGTTCTTTCATGTTCTTCATAGTTCATCACGGTTTCTTCGTAGTTCTTCCGACGCGGTCTCCTTTGATCCAAAAGTGGTACGGAACTCATGCGGTAGTTGTTTTGCGTCCATTTTCAATACTAGCAGATCCCTTTTGCCTGTAAAAAGACCTCCTTAGAGCTCACGAACTTATCTGTACCAGTTTTTTAGGTCTAGTATATTTTCTTTTCTGAACGACCATTTGATCCAAAATAACAGCTGCAACTTGTGAAACTTGTTTGTGCGACACTTAGGCAAAAACTGTATCCGTTAGCCATGGCGGCTCTTATCACCGGCTTAAAGAAGCAATGCTCAATGAATAATCCTGATCACTCATAGTGGATTTAAATAATTTAATTGCTACTGTTTCCCATGGCGGCTTAAACAATCTGACACAATTAGCCATATATCATTAGGCCCCTTTGTAAGCCGCCATCTTGAATATGAATTAAAATATTTTCTCTGGCTTAAATTTGAGCTGGAAATTTTTATTTTGTCATAGGCTTCCATCCTTCATAATGCCGCCCAAGGCTCCCAAAGCACCCGTCACATGCAACTGGGTTAGATCCACCGTCACTGATAGCATCTTAAATGATTTTGTGAAGACTGGTCATCTGCCGAAGAAAGAGATCATGTCTTATCGTGCTCCTGACCCGTCAGAAGAAAAGCCTCCACCCAAGGATGGGGAAGTTGTCATTTTTACTGATCACATGAACCGGGGCTTTGCTCCACCCGGCTAAAAAAATTTTAGAGATGTCTTGCACTTTTTTGACCTACGACCTCAAGACATCGGACCCAATTCCGTGTCAAACATCTGCAATTTCCAAGTATTCTGTGAGGTGTACCTTGGAGAAGAACCCAGCTTACTACTCTTTAGAGAGTTATTTTATCTGAACCGTCAAAACGAATGTGCCCACGGGCCCAGCTTGGAGCTTGGCGGAATCTCAATCCAGCGACGTAGAGACTGTCTCTTCCCTTATGCCGAGCCGCCGAGTCACCCTAAAGATTGGAACCAGACATGGTTCTACTGTCAAGACACTTCTCCGGCTAATGAGAACCCTTTGCCCGGCGCGCCCTGCGCCTGGAGTCAACTCACCCCTTACCACATAAATTATCTCCGGCTGAACGTCAAAGGCTTGCCCCCACCATAAACAAGATCAAAGCTCTTCTGGGGAACGGCCTAAACGGCATTGACTTGGTCCGGGTTTGGATTGCCTGGCGAGTGATTCCTTTGAGCCGCCGCCCCGGCTTGTTGTGCGATTACACAGGCCAGAAAAATGATCCTCTACGGCACAGTCCTGACGACTTACCTTAGGATGTCGTTGATGACATGACCAAGTCTCTTCTGAACGAGAGCCTGGCAGATTGCGGGAAAGCGGGCTTAAGTCCTTTCTGCAAGGCTAACCCGGCTCCAGCGGTAAACCATTAACTTGAGCATCTTACTTTCCACTTTGATAATTTCATCTTTACTCAAAAACTCTTGCTATATTTTACAGGCTGGTGATAAATTCTGGAAGGTCAAGTATGACCATGAGGCTGCAAAGAAAGCCGGAAAGGCCAAGAAAGCCGCTGCCCGTAAGAAGGGGAACAAACCTAGCGCCTCGGATATGTTTCATCTGGACGATACCTCCGAGTCAGAGGTAACTCTTGACTCTTTAGGCTCCTTCTTTAACCATCTTATTGACACTGATTATCAGCAGGAGGATATAGGAGCAAGTCATGCAGTAATTGAAGAGGTAACTATAATTTCCTCCGACCCCGAGCCTTTGCCGAGACAGAAAGTCCGAAGGGTAACCCGGAAAGTACGATTTTCACATCCTTTAGCTTATCAAGATCCTCAATTTCTTTTGAAGCGACAGATTCACGAGAGTCGGAGGCAGACCCGGACCAGTAAAGATGCGGACCTCTCCTCCGGCTTACCCGATGTAACAAGAAAACGCCGGACTGAGGTTATCTCTGATTTATATTCTTTGTATCCTTTGGCGGGTTTCACTCGTCAACTACTCAATTCTTCTGACTCAAACTATCAGGGAACTTCACCTTCCTCCGGCGAATCAATGCAGTCCAGCATGCCGGCTTTCAAAACCGCTCCAGGGTAATGATAGTCTGTTTATCTTGTGCTTATCTTACTCATGTTTTTGTACTAACCCTTTAATTTTCAGTGTACAAGTAAAGCCCAGCAAGAGGACGAAGAGAAGTAAGCCGGCCGAAGAGCCAATCTTTGCTGAACCGGAGCTCAGAACGGCTGCTCCTGATACTTCCGCTCATGAGCCGCCGCCTGAACCAGCCCATGATACTCCAACTCTCACCACTGATCCGTCCGTCGAACAAGCTATGGAAGGTTCTGAGAACCCGGAGAACCCTAGCCCGGCCAAGGCGGATGACCCGGACGTCGAAATCATCCGGACTGACTTCGTTGAACCGGGGAGACCCACCGCGCTGGCCAAGTGCTCCGCCAAAGAAGAACTTCTAGAACGCCGCAAAACCCGGCTGGATGTCACTGATTATGCTCATCTGAGTATTGGAGAAATCATCTCTGGTTATGTAAACCAAGTGCACAACAACCGGGATCTGGAAATTGATATGGTGAAACAAATACACCAAAAATCTGAGGTATAACTCTTGTTGCTTGTTCCTTAGTTATCCTTACTATGCCAGCCCCCAAGTCTATTACTTATGATGAAATATGTTGTAGACTTAACACCAGCTTAGTAATCACTGCAAGAAAACCGGTTTATCCGGTAGCACCCAAGGTCCGGCTCAGACAGCATATTTGAACCGGTCTTCACCATATTTTAACCAAGTACTTGAACAGCAATATGCATTAGCCCCCAAGTGCCAAGTACCTTTGCCTGCAAAGTGCTCGGGACTTATTTCCATGAACCGCCACTGTAAATAGAGCTCTTTAGCATACATTAGCCCCCAAGTGCCAAGTATCTTTGCTTGCAAAGTGCTTGGGACTTAATGTTGCATTATGATAACCCTAACTATAACCCGGAATTTATACAGGCCGCCATTAAGCAATTTGAATCGGAGATCTCTGACTTGAAGAATCGCCTGAAAACTCAAGAGAGTGAAACCAAAAGGCGAATTCCAAGTTTGAATTCAGTGTATCCGCACAAGAGAAATTGAAAAAGAAGTTTGAAGCAGAGAGAAAGGCCTGGGCGGATGAAAAGACCGCTTTGCTCAACCGGGCTGAACAAGCGGAGGCCACTTGCAGAAACAACCGCCGAGTTATCCGGCTTAAAACGCCATGTATCTCAGATGGTCTCAGCAATCTTTGGTAAGTTACCCTGTAAGTGTTATCTAGTTTAAATCCTTTACAACAAGCATCTCAATTGTCATCAGCTCACCGAACTTTGTAATGCAGCCCCCATGAGTTCCAATCTCAACCAAAGCATGCTGACAAAGCTGAAGGCCGTTTATACCCTGGTGGAACAACTCTACACCGGGTCACAACGCGCCTTAGCCGTCGTGGCTCTGTCAAATGAAGTTCCTACTCATCTGGCGGATGTGCTAAGGCGGCTTGCCGTGCTACCTCAACGATTCCAGGAATTGAGACGAGCTTCTGCAAGAGCCGGAGCCATAGCTGCATTAAGCCGGGCCAAGGCGTGGCTACCGGAGCTAGACCCGGCCGACATCACCCTTGGGTATCCCAGTTTGAAGGAGGACGGCACCCCCTTTGACCAGAAGGATTTCGCCGCTTGCGTGAAGGACATACGCCCTGTGGCCACTCTGATCGGTAATGACACGGATCTTACCAAATACCAACCAGGTTATGACACCGAGAATCAGAGAATTCCAACACCACGTTATGAAGCAATCAGCCTGATCCCTCCCACTCGTAAGCATACCTTCGCCCCTGACGTTGATCCGGCCGGGTTAATTGATGATGAAGCTGAATTTGAAGCCTTGAGTGGCATTGACTCGAAATCATCAACCTTCCAGGACAGGGAAACAGACGGAGGAGCGGAAAGGGATGAACCGGAAGCTTCAGCCCAACAACACCTTTGATCCCTCAGGCGGCTCATATTTATGTCTTGATAAAAAACAATGCTTCACTATTTGGACTCGGGGAGTCATGTAATAGAGTAGGAAAACACTTATTTTTGTCGTGCCATCGCGCACTTGTGTGGCGCTCAACACTGTTTAAGCCGCCATCTTATATTCCCCCGTTTTATGTTGATCCTCTTCTTTCCTTACGTTTAAAGAGCTGCCTTTAACTGTCCTGCATAGAGAACAAATTACAAGTCCCTTGGCGGCTTACCGCATAGAGGGTCATATATTTTACATATAACCCGGAGTATGAATCAAAATCATAAAAAAACCAGTTCTCAATTATATCTTTGAGACAACCATAACAGCATACCTGTGACCCTTCGATTACACTTCTGGTTTATGTGACCCGAACAATGAGGGTGAGAACCCAACTCTGTAATACGATGTTTATTATATGCGATCATCTTTATTGATCAAGGTTAAGCCGGTGGAATAGGAACCACCCTTGAACACTTTAGACATGATCAAAAGAACTTCCAGTAAAATCCAAAAACTTGTTTGCAAAAAGAGACTTCAAAAATTTGGAAGCTTCTGATTCGAATACGACCAGAAAACCGTCCCAAAGGGGTTAATCTAAGATTCGAATACGATCATATAGCCCCCAGTGGCTTTGGCCTTGCCGATCAAGAGGGTACCGACAGCTATGTCCTCTTTGGTTCGAATACGACCTATGTTTGAACAGGAAGCCCCCAAATGACCTGGAGAGTTGTTTAACGACGCTGATTCGAATACGATCCACGTCGGTTCCCAAAGGGGGTTGAGCTATGATTCAAATATGACCAAGAAACTCCCCAGTGAGCTCAGCAGTGTGCCGATCAAAAGGGTATCGACAACTATGTTCTCTTTGGTTCGAATACGACCTATGTTTGAACAGGAAGCCCCCTAGTGATCATAATATTTAACGGCTAGATTCGAATACGATCGTAAGCCGGATCAGCCCCCAAGTGATCATGTGATATTATAATGAAAATAACAATGACACATTTACCTTTGAGGGGAAAAAAGGACAGAGGTCCTGCTTTATTATTTATCATAATATATACATTGTCACGGAAGTATGTACATTATGAGAGCCGGTGGCTCAAGTGTAATAAGGCCGAAGATGAGCGATATTCCACGGCCGGCAGGTCTCCTCCTCCGACTTACGTGAATCTTTGTGCTCTCGAACATCGATGAGGTAGTATGACCCATTGTGCAAGTTCTTGCTGACCACAAAGGGCCCTTCCCAAGGTGGGGATAACTTGTGTGCGTCTCTTTGATCCTGGATGAGCCGGAGCACCAAGTCACCTTCCTGAAAGGTTCTGGACTTAACCCGGCGGCTGTGATAGCGGCGCAGGTCTTGTTGGTAAATCGCCGAGCGAGCTGCTGCTACGTCACGCTGTTCGTCCAACAAGTCAAGAGCATCCTGACGCGCTTGTTCATTGTCCGCCTCAACATAAGCCGCCACACGAGGCGAGTCATGACGGATGTCGCTAGGGAGAACCGCCTCGGCTCCGTAAACCATGAAGAAAGGCGTATAAACCGTAGACCTATTAGGAGTAGTATTGATGCTCCATATCACAGAGGGTAATTCCTCCACCCAACAACCCGGCGTCCGCTGCAAAGGGACCAAAAGCCGGGGCTTGATGCCTTTCAAGATTTCCTGATTGGCTCTCTCAGCTTGACCATTGGATTGGGGGTGAGCCACTGATGAAACATCAAGTCGAATATGCTCTCGTTGACAAAATTCTTCCATGGCGCCTTTAGACAGATTGGTACCATTGTCAGTTATAATGCTGTGTGGAAAACCAAAGCGAAATATCACCTTTTTCATGAACTGAACCGCCGTGGCTGCATCACACTTACTAACTGGCTCTGCCTCAACCCACTTTGTGAACTTGTCAACCGCCACCAAGAGGTGGGTCTTCTTATCCTTGGACCTTTTGAAAGGTCCAACCATATCAAGCCCCCAGACCGCAAATGGCCAAGTGATTGGAATCATCCTCAACTCTTGAGCCGGCACGTGAGCACGTCTTGAGAACTTCTGACAACCGTCACATTTACTGACTAAGTCCTCTGCATCAGCATGAGCTGTCAGCCAATAAAAACTGTGACGAAAAGCTTTGGCCACAAGGGATTTTGAGCCGGCATGATGGCCACAATCCCCCTCGTGAATCTCACGTAAAATTTCTTGACCTTCCTCAGGGGAAACACAATGCTGAAAAGCCCCAGTGACACTGCGATGATACAACTCGCCATTGGAAATTATCATTGACTTAGACCGCCGGGTTATTTGTCTGGCCAAAGTTTCATCCTCGGGCAATTCTCCCCGGGTCATGTAAGCCAAGTATGGCACTGTCCAATCTGGGATAACATGAAGAGCCGCCACCAACTGTGCTTTTGGGTCCGGAACAGCCAAGTCTTCCTCTATAGGTAACTTGATAGAAGGGTTATGCAGAATATCCAAGAAAGTATTAGGCGGCACCGGCTTTCACTGAGAGCCCAGCCGGCTTAAGGCATCAGCCGCCTCGTTCTTTCTGCGGTCAATGTGCTCTACTTGTTAACCCTGAAAATGTCCGGCAATGGCATCAACTTCACGGCGATAAGCCGCCATGAGGGGGTCCTTGGAATCCCACTTGCCTGATACTTGTTGAGCCACCAAATCTGAGTCGCCAAAGCACCTTACCCGGCTTAAGCTCGTCTCCTTAGCCATCCGAAGACCATGGAGCAAGGCCTCATACTCAGCTGCATTGTTAGTACAGGGAAACATCAACTGTAGCACATAACAAAATATGTCACCTCGAGGGGAAGCTAACACGACTCCAGCCCCCGAGCCCTCCAATTGCCTGGACCCGTCGAAGTGAATAGTCCAGTATGTGTTATCCGGTTTCTCTTCAGGCATCTGCAGCTCTGTCCAATCGTTGATGAAATCTACCAATGCTTGCGATTTGATAGCCGTGCGTGGCACATACTTTAGACCATGAGGCCCAAGTTCAATGGCCCACTTAGCGACTCTTCCTGTGGCTTCTCTGTTTTGGATGATATCTCCTAAAGGAGCAGAACTAACCACAGTGATAGGGTGGCCCTGGAATATTGCTTAAGCTTCCGGCTTGCCATGAATACCCCATAAACAAGCTTCTGCCAATGTGGATACCGTTGCTTGGACTCAATAAGTACTTCACTCACGTAGTAAACCGGCCGCTGAACCGGATGTTCCTTACCCGCCTCCTTGCACTCCACCACGATGGCCACACTGACGGCTCGTGTGTTAGCTGCTACATACAATAATAAGGGCTCCTTATCAACAGGAGCAACAAGAACTGGCGGTTCAGCTAACTGTCTTTTCAAATCCTCAAAGGCGGCATTGGCAGCATCACTCCAGACAAAGTCATCTGTTTTCTCATCATCTGATACAGCGGTATGGCCTTTTCGCCCAACCGGCTTATAAACCGACTTAAAGCAGCGATCCGGCCCGCCAGACGCTGGACGTCATTTATGCACACCGGCTTAGCCAGAGAGGTGATTGCCTTGATCTTCTTCGGGTTAGCTTTGATGCCTCTATGAGAAACCAGAAAACCCAAAAGCTTGCCTGCAGGAACACCAAAAACACACTTGGCCGGGTTAAGCATCATTTTGTAGACCCGGAGATTACCAAAGGTTTCCCCCAGATCGTCTATCAAGGTCTGCTTCTCTCTGGATTTTACCACAATATCATCCACATAGGCATGAACATTGCGCCCAATCTGATTATGAAGACAATTCTGTACGCAGCGCTGGTAAGTCGCCTGGGCGCTCTTGAGCCCAAAAGGCATAGACACATAACAGAAGGCTCCAAAGGGAGTAATGAACGCCGTCTTCTCTTGGTCCTTAACTGCCATTTTGATCTGATGGTAACCAGAGTAAGCATCCAGAAAACTCAAACGCTCACAATCCGCCGTAGCATCAATAATTTGATCAATACGGGGGAGAGCAAAAGGATCAGCCGGGCAAGCCTTGTTTAAATCTGTATAATCCACACACATACGCCAGGTGCCGTTCTTCTTGAGCACGAGCACCGGGTTAGCGAGCCATTCCAGATGAAAGACTTCAACGATGAACCTGGCCGCCAAGTGCCGGGCTACTTCCTCACCAATGGCTTTCCGCCTCTCCTTGTTAAACCGCCAGAGAAATTGCTTGACTGGCTTAAATTTTGGATCAATATTAAGAGTGTGCTCAGCGAGTTCTCTCGATACACCCGGCATGTCCGAAGATTTCCATGCAAAGATGTCCCGGTTCTCACGGATGAACTCGATGAGCGCGCTTTCCTATTTAGGATCCAGATTGGCACTGATGCTGAACTGCTTAGATGAGTCGCCTGGAACAAAGTCAATAAGCTTAGTCTCATCGGCCGACTTAAATTTCATTACCGGCTCATGCTCCGTGGTCGGCTTTTTCAAAGACGTCATATCTGCCGGGTCAACATTATCCTTGTAAAACTTTAATTCCTCCGTCGCACAAACAGATTCAGCGTAAGCAGCGTCACCTTCCTCGCACTCCAAAGCTATCTTTCGGCTGCCATGAACCGTAATGGTCCCGTTGTGACCCGGAATCTTGAGCTGCAAGTATACGTAACATGGCCGTGCCATGAACTTGGCGTAAGCCGGCCGCCCAAATAGAGCATGGTACGGGCTTCTGATCTTGACTACCTCAAAAGTCAGTTTTTCTGCCTTGGAGTTGTACTCATCTCCAAAGGCTACTTCCAGCTCGATCTTACCAACTGGATACGCCGACTTACTGGGCACCACGCCATGGAAAACAGTATTGGACTGGTTGAGGTTTTTATCAGTTAATCCCATACGACGGAAGGTCTCATAATAGAGGATGTTGATGCTACTGCCTCCGTCCATGAGTACCTTAGTAAATTTATCCCAACAACCTGAGGAGCCACCACCAAGGCCAGGTGACCCGGATTATCAACCCTGGGAGGGTGATCTTCCCTACTCCATACAATCGGCTGCTCAGACCATCGCAAGTAACGTGGAACTGCCGGCTCAACAGCGTTCACAGCCCTCTTATGAAGCTTCTGGTCTCGCTTGCACAAACTGGTAGTAAACACATGATACTGTCCACTATTGAGCTGCTTTGGATGGGTCTGGTATCCCCCCTGCTGCTGCTGCTGCTGATTACTCTGGCCAAATTGCTGGTTAAAACCACCTTGATCACCTTGAGAATTCTGAAAATTGGAATTTGAACCGCCGCCCGGGCCATGAAAGCCGCCGCCCTGCCCATTGTTACCGTTGAACATGTTGGAATTCTTGAAAGCTTTCATGATCGCGCAGTCTTTCCATAGATGAGTGGCCGGCTTCTCCCTAGAGCCATGCCTTGGACAGGGCTCATTTAACAATTGCTCAAGCGTCGGGCCTGACCCGCCAGACCGGGGAGGTGGTCTCCCCTTACGTCGGTGATTGTTACCCTGCGCGTTGGTGTTAGCCACAAACTCCATACCATCATCAGCCTTACGTTTATTACCTCCTTGACTCGCCGGGTTATGCTGAGGGCCCTTGCCGTTGCCATTCTTCTTCCCCTTCCCTGTCTTTTCATCATCAGACGCGAGATCCTTGGTACTGTTAGAATCGGTGTACTTGACCAGAGCCGTCATCAGCGTACCCATATCGCTGCAATCGCGCTTGAGCCGCCCGAGCTTCATCTTCAGGGGTGCAAAACGACAATTTTGCTCCAACATTAAGACTGCAGAGCCGGCATCCATCTTATCAGACGAATGTATTATTTCCTTGACCCGGCGTACCCAATGGGTTGTAGATTCACCTTCTTGCTGCTTGCAGCTAGTCAAATCCACATTTGACATAGATTGCTTACATGTATCTTTGAAGTTTTGGATGAACCGGGCTTTCAGCTCTGCCCATGACCCGATGGAATTAGGTGGCAGTCCCTTCAACCAAGTGCGGGCAGTCCCATCCAACATCATGGTGAAGTATTTGGCCATCGCCGCTTCACTGACCTCCAGCAACTCCATAGCCATCTCGTAGCTTTCAATCCATGCTCCGGGCTGTAAATCAGCCGTGTAATTAGGTACCTTCCCAGGTCCTTTGAAATCTTTGGGCGGACGTTCGTTATGGAGAGCCGGCACCAGACAAGGGACACCTCCGGTCCTCGTAGCTACGCCTGCCTCGATAGAAGTCGTTGGGTAAATCAGAAAAGGCTGGTAAGCTGTCAGCTGAGCCGCCTGCTCAGCCTCTTGATGTGCTCTGTCTTGATCTACCGCGTTAAAGGCTCCATTATGCGCCGGGCCATGCCCACCTGGCAAGTCACGGCACCGGACGTTGCTTGAGCCGGCCGCTGAAACCATGTGTCTGCTATAACTTGGGCTCCGGTTTGGACGAGGGGTTGAATGAATCCTGTCCCGGCTATATGAATATGCCTCCTGTTGTGCCAAAGCCGTCTGAAGAAGTTCTCTGACCCTGCGGGTTTCGACCGCCATTGGAGAATCGCCCTCGACCGGGAGAGCCGCCAGTCGTGCCGCTGCAGTGATCATGTTTTCCAATGGATTAGAATAATGACCCGGTGGTATTGGTATGTATCGAGGTGGGGCAGTATTCACACGGGGAGGCCCCATCACTTGCGGCTGAACCAGCGTTCCAACCCCGGGTGCCGTGATTTCTGGCGGGTTACTAGGCCCTGCACCGGGCGTGTTGAAGAGGTTTGGAGGATCATAAACCGGAGGGAGCCGAGATTGAGCCTTCTGATGCCTCCTTCTCATGACCTCATTGGATGCATTCTGATCCATTGTGAGCCGGAAAGACTGCGCCTGAATCAGCTGAGTCTGGGCGTCCAGAGCCGCCCGTTCTGCAGCCATCCTGATTCCTTCCGCTGCCAGATCTTCCTTGGCCTGCGCTATATCCAGCTTTAACTGTGCCACTTCTGTATCATGTTGAGCTTGATCCACTGGGACGACCGTGGCGGTTAACAGGGCAGTCATCTTATCCGTGAGATCCATCAGCACCTGAGCCGGCGAGTGCACAGGGCCTCCTGCCCCAGCGGCGGAGTTTTGAACAGGTTGCGTGCCGGCCATGAAGATTCCAACCCGGCTTGGCGGCTCAAAAGGGCCCGGAATACTGTCGCCATCGGAACAACCCCCGAGCCTGCCGTCTTGAAGTTGATACAACGAGTCCGTCTCACCTGTGGACGATTCACCATCAGAGCAGATGGCCGTCTCATCGCCAGATCTAGATCCTTCAGAGAGTCCTCCGTGGATGCATCCCACGAAAGCACGCTTCAAGGCAGGCAGAGTCCGGGCGGGTCTCGCATGCTGAGCCGTCTCGATGAGGTCGGTGCAGATGTCCGGCTCAGGGCCCGGCTCGCCGATCTTGCCAATGAAAACGTGGATTCCGCCGAAGGGGACCCGGTACCCGTACTCGATTGAGCCGGCGTCGGGGCCCCAGCTTGCGTCGTCGATGTAGAGCTTGCCGCGACGACTCTTGGTCATCCGGCCCACAGCGTATCCCTTGAGCCCTTCGAAGCTGCCCTTCAAGAACTCAAATCCACCGTGCGCTGGCCCCACGGTGGGCGCCAACTGTCATGGAATAGTCACGGCAGATGTCCACGTGAAAGGACTTAGTCGTGGAGCCATCGCAACTAGGAAGCTTAAAGGGGTTAAAGCGGGACAAAGGACACGAGGGTTATACTGGTTCGGCCCCTTACGGTGAAGGTAAAAGCCTACTTCAGTTGAGGTGGAATTACTAAGGTTTCGATGACCAGGGAGCGAATCCGCTATGCCTGGCTACCGATTTGATGTTACCCGTCCTGAACCGCCGCTGGGTCGTCCCTTTATATACTGAGGTTAACGCCCAGCGGCTCTCAGAGTCCCGGCCGGCTCATATACAGTGTCCTGCTCGGTCTCTTAACTATTCTTGCCTTACAATACAAGTCATGCCATTACGGCGGTTTATCACTACGGGCCTTAAGTCGCCTATGGGCTTTAGACCCTTTACTGAACCGCCATCTTCAAGCTTGATATTGGGCTTCATATGATGAATCGCCATAACGTAACCCGGCCCCTCCTAGGCGGGTTACGCCAGTAGTTATATCCCCAACAGTATATAAGGGGGGAAACGGTGTAAAGTTTCCTCAAAATGATAAAATGTGATTATAAAACAAAACAAAAGTGCCCCGGGTTCAGAAACAAAATATGAATGCTAGAATGACATATATTCAGGAACAGAGAGAGTTAACCATTGTGTTTGAATCAGTGGCAACCATTGATAATTATGTCTCTCACTTATGTAAACCTATCTAAAGTTCTAACCATATGGTAATTGAGAGTCATTTTTATGTAACAAATCACCATAAATCTTGTACACCACGTATGGTTAGAAATAGAGGACCGTTTAAAATTATGGTACCAACCTTCAGTTTTGTCTATTTTAACCACTAATAAATACTCCCTCCATCCCAAAATAAGTGTCGTGGTTTTAGTTCAAAATTTGGGATGGAAGGAGTAGAAAACAACATAGGTTAGTTATATGCTAATATAGGTTTGTCGTGAAAATTATTTACATACTAGGGTATTAATGACTATGACTATGTTTAAAAAGTCTAATTTGAGGGGGGTAGTCCTAAGTTAGCCATTGCAACAGTTCTTTAATGATTCCCGGCAACAACAAAAAAAGAACGGTTCTTTATGTCTACCTGTTTCACTTTCTTACTTCGTGTCACTCATGTGAAACAAACATTTGCATTGTCTTCTTTCATTTGTTGTTTTCTAAATGCAAGTAAAGATTAGGTGCCCATCTCATTCCCTCAGTGGATCTCTCTTTTCTTATTTCATTGTGGACATGGAATCGGATCCTACTAATTTTACAGAACCAAACTAGACTGTACATGAAGGCAACATGCAATTTGCGCGTGTTCCCCCTCCACTAGGCCTCCTACAGTCTGTAGGGCATCTGTTCAGTACATCAGGTTGATCTGTCTGCTTGTTAGTAAATCAACCATAGCCATTAAAACGAGGGGACCTCACCATAAAGTATCGTGAGGTGATATGAGTCAGATGTATATAGAACCATTTTTGCAGCGACCAACCAGGATTTATGTGTTGTGTAAGTTAATACCTTGAGACCACTTAAGGAATATGTTCAGTGGTTCCCCTAAAAAAAAAGAATATGTTCAGTGGGGAAAATAAGTCTCGCTATGTGTGCAGTTAGTAGTTAGCTAGTTTCCTGCGTAAGAATATGAATCTACATTTTTTTTTAGTTGATACCCATCTCGTTCACCAATATAAGATATTTTGGATATTTAGATATGAACTACATATGAATTGAAATAAATGAACAAACATACTAAAAAACACACACACACACACATGTATATACATCTGAATCAGAAAAAAAGTTTGAAAATCTTATAATAATGAACAGAGGGAGTACATAAGAATCTTCCTATTTCACAATATTTTGTATTTGAAGGCTTAGCTAACATTCCTAGAGCATGGATCGTGTGTTTAACAAAGCTCAAATCATGTGTGCATCTCTCGACAAAAAATCCTCCCGCTTGCGCCGTTTAAGAACATCTTCAGAGTGAACTCTCAAAGCTCCAGTATACGTTTGGACCATGGTGTCTGGGCCACTTTTGCTATTTTTTGTTATTAAATGGGGACCTTTAAACGTCGGCAGATCAGTTCAGACCTCCGTTTTCTGGCAAATTCGAGACAAATTTGAGGAGCTATAGGAGAGTCCGGACATGCAATTGACTAACAAATAGCCTCACGTGATCCTTCTCTTTTTTTTCTCTCTTCACATGCATGGTCTCTCTCCTCTCTCTTCTCCCAACCAGATTAATTTGTAAATAGCGTTGGATGGCTCCCTCCCGCATCATGTCCGCAGGCCACGTCTGGAGGTAAAAACGAACATTTACGATGTCCAATTACCGGTCAGCGTTGCCGATGCCCTGAATAAGATTGTTCCAGGTTTTACTCCTAACAACCATCTTTCTCATTCTATTAGATGCACTCATCGTCAGGCCTAGTGTGAGCTGACTAAACTAATAGCTCAGAGGCGTATTTCTCTTGTGCGTGACCGACAAGGCAAGGGGTGCATTTGCACATGAACTGGTCTCGATGAGAGGGTTAGGATGCGGGCAGACGTGTCCATCCGCAAGGCCTAAAATACACTAACCTCAGTTACTTTAATTATCATGCTAGACTTAATTCTCATCATCCGGACATTTTGCGGACTCGTAGATGCCGGCCGCCTACATGTTGTCGCACCACCCGAGTTGCTCCTCTCTGTTTAGAGATTCAGAAGCGATAGCTTGGCCACTGTCGAAGGAAGTTCTAGCGATAGTGGATGAGCACACTCCGATCTATCTATAAGTAGGATGCACAGAACCAGCACGCGCGCACGCGCGCGCACACACACAAAAAGATCACAACAACGAAGGGTGAAGTCGTAAAAGACCAAAGCTCTACCTCGGTGGATGAAAACAAAAATACCTCAAAGCAAGCAAAAAGGTGAGCGACGAAATACAGTAATAACCGTCGTCATTAATCATCTCTTGACAAAACAAGGACTATAAGAAAAGTTTTCAAAAGCAACGCCTCTAGAAGGAGAACAACACCCAAGCACCATTGTTGTCGGACGAAGGCACCCTAAAGATCAAGTTCGTGCAAACTCCAAGCAGTGTCCTCGATAAGGTAATGACGCAAAAATACCATCATTGCGAGGTCTAACCAACTAGGATCGGACCCAGGGTTTTCACCTCAGATCTTAAGGTTGGGTACTCAAGTACAACTAAACTAAAGTCATCTTGTGTTGTCACCTTCACTTCCCGTGATCCTAGTAGTGACATATGCACACAGTCCCGACATGAGATTTCGCGCGAGTGATGACCATACCTGCACAAACAGTTGGTCGAGCGTTACAAGAGCATTTGCCACAAAATGTGTCGAACGACAAAAACTCAATGTCACACATGTGACGAAGTCATTGATAAGGGAGGAAGGTCGCCGGTACCGCCAAAATCCTAATTCGGGGAGACACCCAGTAAGCCCCGCACTATCCTCACAAATGGAAGATTAACATCAGGTGACACCACCACATGCCACCTCTTGCTCCACCATCCTCACAAACAACGGAGGACCGTCTCACAGGATCGCAGATGGTTGTCGCCCGAGAACCTGCATATCACGGAATCGCGACCTCCATCACAAAAATGACCTTCGGTATGAGGCTAGAAGACACCCTCTCCGAATTTTCACGAAACAACGTTCCCGATGCTTCACAGCCGCCACTAGTGCCTCAAACTGCCGCACTCATATCGCATCATGTCACCGTGTGTGATGAGTTCAATTTATGTGAAGTTTTTTGCTTTTATTTTGTGCTTACGCAGTAGACTTTGTGAAATTTTACTGTTCATCATTGCTTTTTGTCGGTTTTCTCAGAAAACGTCTTCTGGAGTAAAAGGACTACTCCCTCCGTCCCAAAATTCTTGTCTTAGATTTATTTAAATACGGATGTATCTAGTTATGTTTTAGTGTTAGATACATCTGTATCTAGACAAATCTAAGACAAGAATTTTGGGATGGAGGGAGTACTATGGAAGAAAACTCAGAAAATTATGATGAAATCACACCAATCAATATGTTATCACCTACTATAAAAGTTGCAAAAGCATTGTAGTCATTTGGGATCTGTGCAGCTGGTCCAGAGTGCAAGATGACCTAGCATACGAGCACATGCGCTCGCATGCGCGGTCGTATGACCTGCCAACACCGCCTCCTGGCCGACTACGTCCACCCTGTGAAGTCGGATTGGGGATCAGACGTACACAACCTCCATAAACACGTCCAGAACTCAGAACCCTAGCCTCCGGAGAGGGAATTGATTCAAGGACTTCGCTGCCGCAACGCTGCATCAATAGGGTTTCATCATCATCACCACCACCGTTATCACCTCGTCCCCATCCATTTGTAATACAATAATTGTAGTGGATTCAATCTTGTGTTACTTGTGTGTGATCACCATGTTCATCATAATTCATCTCATCTCATTTGTGTGCGAGTAATTTTCCTAGTTCTCGAGTATATGGAGGAACCCTAATATGTAATAGATTTTTTGGTATTAGGATTTAATATCGTCTTTGTATGCTTATGTTAATAGTCTTCTTGATGTTGGGTGAAGTCGACCATCCAACATATGCCAATTTTGGACGGAAGGATATTATTGTTGGTGAACCGCCTGGTTGCGGAGGTAGGTTAGTGACAGGGCCTATCTCCCTCGTCTCGGATTGTTGTAGCATGGGATAAACGAAGACCGCTTATAGGCTACGTCCCTGGGGAATTTTTTCCCCTTAATCATGTACCGGCTTCAACCACAAATAAAAACATATAAAATATCTTAGGAATCCGACGTAGCATTATGCTTAGGCATTGATTGTTTAGACACATATGTGGAGAATCCAGACTCCCTGGAACACCTTAGTACTATCGATTCCAACAACTTTCATTGACGTCTCGCGGTACTTTATTTTATTTCTACAATTTATTTCACTATTCGCTACACTACTTCCATCCATATTACTATTGCTTTGGATTGCATTTAACTTGTAGGCATTGCGATTCAAACCCTACAAGAGAAAAGATTAATTCATGTGCTTCCTATGGAATCGATACTCTTACTTCGAAAAGGCTATAACTGAACCATGTGCGCTTGCCGGCCATCAGTGTGCAAAGGACCGGAGCATCCCACCCCCCATAGGTTATCGGGGTCCATGCCACCACGACAAGGGCTGGTGGCAGCAGCGGCGGGAGGAGATGGGGAGATCCAACGAGGAAATGCACACGTACCACCCGCCACATGATTAACATCTGAAGCGTCAGAAGCCTCCCCCCACCCACACACCCACACAACTTCGCGTCTGAGCAGTGTCCACCACAATGCTCCAAATCGAGCGCCGCTGCACGACACGACCAAGCGTCCACCTTGTGGTAGCTTCGTCGTCGGGCACCTCCTGTGGCAGTGAGGCGAGAGAGCCGAGGGAGGGGGAAGACACAGCGGCGAACTCATGAGCTAGGTAGGATTGTTTTCATGTTTAATAGTTCATGTATTTGATCGATGAGCCTCATGGTTTTATTTTTCTTATTTGATGAAAATTGAAACTATTTTATCTTATCCCTATAAAAAAATTTATCTAATAAAAAAAGGTCGCCAAATGTTCTCCTGCGGAAAAAAGAACACACCTCTCCGTCCAACTACCCGATTGTTTATTCGGGTGCAAATGTACTCTCGAACGAGGCAATTTGGCTCCCATGGAACAGTAAAATAAATGAAAAATAGAAAATTCTGATTATTATTTTTGACATGCAAGATGCTCGAATGTGTGATGTCTGTGCCAAATTTGATGGCGTTTCGGCATTTGAGTAGCTCTCAGGAAAACGAACAATTTTTTGGCATTTAATAAGGAAGTTTGAAAAAATGCATTGTTCGGAGCTTATTTTATCTTTTTTATCACGACCTCCTCGAATGATGAAACACCACCAAACTTTGCACAGGCATCACGCACTAAACATCTTGCATGCAAAAAATTCGGAAGTATTTGAATTTTTCTGCTATTTTATTGATTTTATTGTTCACTAGGAGCATATGAACCCACGCTCAGAAAGCAATTGCCGAGTACTCGACGCTTTCCCCAGCCTATGACGGGACGCCGGGCGGATTCACGTGCGCGTGGGATCCGTGTGTGCGACCACTTGATCGGTGCAGCCCCGGTCCGTCGTCCCCGATGCATCGCGCTGCGTAGGCTTCCCGTTGGTTCTCGTTCGCCGCCCGGGTGCCTCTGCAGCGCAGTCGACTACGAACCTACGGCCAAATACAGCGCTAGTTACGAAGCCACGGCGGATCTGACCAAACAAGGAACGGGCCACGACCGCAAGCACGCAGAGTCGCAGACGCACTGGTTGCGTCCCGGCGGCTGCCCTGTAGGCGCAGGGAGATGCCAGTCTGCAAGTTGCTGCAAGCAAAACGGCCGAGCGTTTCCCTCTCCTCCATGATCTTGAAAGGTTCCATGTGCGATCACACGCATTATTGCGAAAAGACAGTTCGCACAAGCATGGTGCCCGTTCTCCGCACGAGACAAACCAAAACTGATATTAATATTACTAATTCAGCCTCCTGTTGGACCTTTTACCCCCCAAAATCACCATGGGGAATTAGGAGATATGGACGGAGGAATATGTCCGTGACAGAGGGCTTGCATGCGTGCTCTTGTGGGGAATCGTCTGTTCTCATCCTGAGAGGCCCCAGAGGCAGGCACTGAGTCAGGGAGCATAACTGATCGATATTACAGAATAGTCTGTCGTTCGCGGCAGATGGATAGATTATTACCCCGGGTTACTATGTGTGAGGCGCGCGCAGGCAGCTGGATTCTGTGACATTCTATGTGGGAGAAAAATAAGAGATTCTGTACTAGCACTAGTCGACTGCTGTGACGGGGACCAAATCCAGATCGATGCTCTGTCCGTAGTAGGTCTGGGACAAAAGATCGACAGCAACTTCGAATCCTACAGATATTTTTCGTTTTCTTCAGAAAAGACTTTGTTCCCCACTGTTCACTGGCTCTCGTCCAAATTTCAAATAATTGATTATAACGATGGTGGAGCAGATGCTGGTCCTCTGAGACGCGTGTTAAATGTTAGTGTATGGTTCACGACAGATGGCATGAACCATATGATAAGATATGAATATATGTCACATTTTCACCGAACTGACTTCTCATTGTCTGGAACTAGAGCTCCATCAGTGCAAATGTCTTTGACTCGGGTCGCCACCATGATTCTTTGCTGAAATATTTGCGGTAACCAGTAGTTCGTTTTGGAAAGCGCTAACGAACGTAAGTCCGTCTTTCAAGATGCTGCACGTAACTGAAAGTAGTATAGAGTCTCTTGTTGCCAACAAAAAAGGTGTCGCTTTTCTCAAGAATCTTTCATTTCAAGATGACTTTTGTTGATAACCTTACTACTCTAGTCGGTTTTTTTAGCATTTTTCCATAGATTTGGCTTTGTTTTCTCTTCTTACGTTTCCTTCCGGGAGAAGGTTATGTGTAAAACAACAAAAAGGGTGATTCCTTAAGTTTGTTTAGCAGTACTAGAACAATGCGTGTGCGTTGCAACGGGATATAAATATTGTAGTAAGTTAGCGTGTGATTTACCTATCCATAATAATGTGATTCTGTAAACAAATGTTCATCAAATTCTGCCAATGGATTACCGTATATTTTGATCAGAAGTTTGGTAAGTAAATTAAAGTGGAATTGGTTCATAAGGTAAGTAAATTAAGTTGATTGATTATCACAGGAAAGGTTGGACGAAGGGGTGATGGGAAGAAAGATGAAATGAGTAGTATAGAGAAGAGATTAGAAATAGGGAGAGGGGGGGGGGGGGGGCTCCGAGCCCAACCTATCGGCAGTGATCTGCTTCAAATGCGGGTGTAAGGGCGACTGCCAGATTGGAGCAAGTTCCCCCAAAGGTACTTTGCTTGCAAGGAGGAAGGGCACACGTCCAACCATTGCCCTTCGCGTTAGACTAAACCAGAGCCGGTGATGTACGGATTTGGCATCAAAGAGATGGGCTTTTACATTTTGGAAGGGGGGCAAGAGGAGGAGGAAGTGATTCCCCCAAATGTTGTGTTGCTGGTCGTCACGGAGGGCGAGGCCACGGTGGACTCGCTGCTGGTTGAGCTTAACGACATGTGGGAGTCCGAGTGGGAATGGCAGATCACCCATGTTTGGAAGAACTGTTTCTCGGTGGTCTACCCGTTGAAAGAGGCATTGTGCATGAGTAAGAAGAGTGGGACAATCACGCTGCCTACCAGCGAGCACAAAGCCGAGGTGGGAGAGCCTCTTGTGGGCCCTCGGGCCATGTCTTAGCTTCAAGATGCATGGATCCGAGTGTACGGCATCCCGGACAAGTTGTGTCAAGAACCTCTCATCAAGGAATTCCTGCGGGCCGTGGGCAAAACAATGGTGGTGAACGATCTATCTATTGGCAAGATGGGAAAGCTGGTGCGGGCTAAGATATGGTGCAGGAAGCCAGAGAAGGTCAAGGGCACGTTCGAAATCTTCCACAGTATGGGCGGCTTCGTCATGCGCGTGGAGCGGGAGCTGGGTGGCCCTATGGCGCCTAGTTTCAAGGACCCCCCCCCCTCTGCCTCCACCCCTCCGCCCCTCTTCTAACGACGTCGTCGAGCAAGACGAATCATATCGGGGCATCATTACCGGGGAGTGGGACGTGGCGGGAGCCAAGAAATCAGGCGGGCAGGGCATTCAAAAGCAGCAGCCGGCCAACACCTCCTCCCAGGGCGGCAAACAGAGGACTGGGGGCGAGCAGTCTAAGACATACATCCCTCCCGATGCTCCGATGGTGACCCTGGTGTCCTCAGATGTGTTCTCCGCTCCAGAGTAATGCCCAGGGTTGATGTGCCCCGCATGCTTCGTCGCAAGGCCTCCCCCCCCAGAGTTGTCGGTGGACCAGTACGGGAGCAACCTCTCGGAGTCGGCCGACCTGCGTGACCAGCTTGCTGTGGCCGCGGCCTCCATGGCTGTGTCCCCGCCTGGCCACATTAGTAAGACCCAGTCCCCTATGCAGGTTGTAGTGGTGGGGCTGGAGAAACCCGAGGAAGGCGTTGGTGAGCGGGCGATGCACTCCGGGCTTACGAAGATGGATTCCCCCTTCTCTGTGCCGAGCGCTACCTCCACCCCTTAGTCCAGGACATCGTGTTCTTCACCACCACTATCCTCGCTCCTCTCCAAGCCTGGGGGTGCCCGCGACGGTGTACCCACGTCCCCCATCTCCCCAATGACCCTGCTGTACATCTTCGAGTGTGAGGCATTCACCAACAATGTCATGTCGGTCGACGACTGCCTGGCTGCATTCGATGAGTTGTGTGCTTCTGATGACGCCGGTGTGGAGGGGGGATGGGCGGTGGAGTTCATGGTGTGATCTCTCCGGTGCGGGCGACACGTTCTAGCTCGCGGGCTGCGGCAACCAAGGCCTCCAACATGGTGACCAAGGTGATGACTCTCAAGGCCGGCAGGTTCCTCGAAGGTAATAAACCAACCACCCGCTCCATGTCCTCCTTTAAGGTTCTTGCTCTTTCCTTGAACTGGCACCTCCTAAAAGATGTGGCACATAGCCAAGTTATCCCGGGCTCCGAGAACACTACTCCATTAGAGATGATTGATAGCTTTCGGGCTAAATAATTGGTTCGGGCCACGGTGGTCGAGTTCACGGCCAAGAGGAACATCGCTCGCACCATTGCTGTCGAGCAACATACAGCGGTGGATGCCGGCTCTGAAAGGGAGGATGCAGAGCCGTCATTCCGTGCTTCATCTGCTCAGGGTCATTGCAGGGGATGAGGCCGTGGGCGTGGGCGTGGGAGGGGCAGAACCAGGGCCACCAAGAGGGCAGAAAAATACCGAGGGGGCGGGAGCCCGTTTCCCCATGGGTGCAGAATGAGAGGGATCATTTGGAACCTGCATGGTTTTGCCCAGCGTGACAAGCGGCGACAACTAATTGAGTACATCTGCGGCCAAAACCTCGACTTCATGAGCTTACATGAGACTTTTAGAACATCCTTCGCGCCCCACGAGTTGGACGCCCTAGGAGGCATCAATAGCTTCCATTGGGAATGGTTACCGGCGTCTGGTCGGTCGGGATCATGCTGGGGGTTAAAACTGAGACTTTAATGTGGAGTGCTTCTCTCAGGGCTCCTTTTTCCTTGTGATGGAAATCATTCAATGTAACAATAACATTAGGTGGGAGTTAGTTATCGTGTATGGTCCAGCGGAACATGGTCATTCCGTTGATTTTCCTTCGGGAAATGTATGCGGAAATCAACAACCAAAGGCTCGTTGATACATTCAATGATTGGGTGGCTGACCTGGACCTTATTGAGCTGCCTAGGGTGGTGGCTAGGTTCACGTTGTGTAATAACCAAGACGAGTCGATTAGATGTGTGCTCGACCATGTGTTTATCTCCATGGATTGGGAAGCAAAGTTCTCTGAGTGCTCGTTGGTCACCAAAATCAGACTTGGGTCTGACCACTGCCCGCTCATTCCTTAGCTCCAATGAGTCCATTCGGCGCATGAACAAGCACATCTTTTTCTAGAAGCAATGGTTGTTCCAGCCTGGGTTCATTGCCAAGGTTACTTTTGTCTGGGCCGTGGCTCGGGATCACCCTCCCCATCGGTATGGTCCTCTATGTGACGACATGGATGTGTGGCAACACTGTGTGCGTCTACTTCAGCGGAAGTTGAGAGGGTGGGGCGCGAACGTTGGGAGCCAGCTTAAAGCACGCAAAGAGGCCTTGTTGACCGAGGTGTCAGCCCTTGATGCCAAGGTAGACCAAGTCCATATTTCACAAGGCAAATGAGCCCAGAGATATGCGGTCGAGGAGGAGATGATCTTTATTTTGGCATGTGAGAAGATGTATTGGCAGCAGGAGGGTAGAAGAATTGGGTGCTAAAGGGTGATGCTAGCACTCAATTCTTTCATGTAGTGGAAAACGGTAGGTGTAGGAGGTGTACGATCCAGGTTCTTGATGATGGGGACAATGTCATAATCGAGGAAGCTGCCTTAAAATCCAACATCTATGAGTTTTACCGCGAGCTTCTAGGCATGCCTGGGACTGGCACGACTTCCCTCCGGGTCTCTATCCAGGAGAATGAGAGATTGGTTTCCCTCAAAGATAACCGGGCCCTGACCCAGCCCTTCACGCTTGAGGAAGTGACCTCGACCCTTGACCAAATGAGGGTGAACATGGCGCTAGGACCGGATGGTTTCTCAGTCATTTTCGACAAGCGATTCTGGCACCTTATGGACCCCCAGTTTACTCACCTTATTAATGAATTCATCCGCGGGAGAATTGATGTGAAGCAGTTGAATTATGGGATGCTCGCCCTAATCCCAAAGTTGCCCGGGGCGGACCACATTCGGAAATTCTGGCCTATCACCTTAATAAATGTCGGCTTTAGGTTGTTAGCTGAGGTTCCGCGCCCCGCCTGGCTCAGGTGACGAATAAGATCATTGATCAACTTCAAACGACCTTCATTAAAGGGAGAAGCATTCTGGATTGGATTGTGATGCTCCATGAAGTGCTTCACGAGATTAGGACCTCGAAGGAGGAGGTGTTCATTCTTAAAATCGATTTTGAGAAGGCCTACGATAGGGTGCGGTCGGATTTTCTCGAAGAAGTCCTCCACAAGAAAAACTTTTATCTGCAATGGGTTAGTTGGATGCGACAACTAGATAGGAGAGGGCAAACCGCCATTAACATCAATGGGGAGATCGACCCTTATTTTAGGAATGCTCGGGGAATGCGTCAGGGCGACCTGATTTCCCCCCTTCTTTTCAATATTGTGTCGGATGCTTTGGTGTCCATGCTTGACCGTGCAAAGGTTGCGGGTCATATCTTTGGATTTGCTTCTAGGGTGGTGTCGGGAGGGCTTTGCCATCTTCAATACGCCGATGACACCCTCATCCTAATAAAAAACTCTGAGCGAGAAATAGTTAACCTGAAGTTCCTCTTGATGTGTTTTGAGGCTATGTCGGGGCTAAAAACAAACTTCGACAAGAGCGAGGACATTGTGACAGGAGGTGACTTGGAATCGCAGCTCCGCACAACTCACATGATGGATTGCAAGCTTGGGTCCATCCCACTCAAATACCTTGGGATGTCTCTTTTTGACCGGGCCCTTTCTATGGCTAGCTTCGAACTAGTGGTGGAGAAGGCGGCTAGAAGGGTCGAGCCATGGCAAGGGAACTTGTTAGCCTCGGGTGTCAGCTAGTACTTATCAACGATTGCCTTACCAACATCCCTATGTTCATGATGGGTTTCTACCTCCTCCACGGTGAGGTACATGAGAAGCTCGATAGGATCCGCTCTCGCTTCTTTTGGACTAAGGAGCATGGGCGGTAAAATACCATTTGGTTAAGTGGGAAACTATTGCCTCATCGAAATAAGTTGGAGCGTTAGGGATTATTATCTAGAGGATCATGAATTGGTGTCTCATGACTAGGTGGGCTTCAAAAAATTTGGTAAGGCAAGGGGGCCTTTGGCTGTCCATTTTCAAAACCAAATACCTTTCCAACGATAGCGTGTCTTTTCGCCAACATGTCAAGCTATCTCAATTCGTGAAAGATGTTAGGAAGGTGCAACATTTGTTGCGTTTAGGCACGAAATTTGTGGTCCACAATGGACAGTTAGCGCTATTTTGGAGGGACACTTGGTGTGGCGACTGAGCACTGGCACTGACTTATCCTAATTTATTTTCCCTTGCGGATAAACAAGCGGCTCGGGTTGCGGAGCTGTGGGCAAATGGGTGATTGGTGCCTACGTTTAGGTGGCCCCTTGGGCCCAAGGAGCTACACAAATGGGAGGCAATGTGTGCGGCCTTGGTAGGCTTCAACCCCACCTTGGATAGAGATGAGGTGCACTGGAGGTTAGAGACCTCCGGGTATTTCTCCACCGGATCGCTATATCGCGAAATAA
This sequence comes from Triticum aestivum, assembly GCF_018294505.1. Classification (NCBI taxonomy): domain Eukaryota; kingdom Viridiplantae; phylum Streptophyta; class Magnoliopsida; order Poales; family Poaceae; genus Triticum; species Triticum aestivum. The sequence goes on from NC_057799.1 coordinate 480,978,357, forward strand.
TTAAGTTATCACCGACACGTGATCTTAGTGCTCTTTGGAAGGCTCAAATTCCCACCAAAATTAAAATCTTCCTTTGGCAAGTTGCATGGAATAGGATTCCGAGCGGCGACCAAGTGCGCAAGAGAAATGTCCCTGGTGATGGAAAATGTATTTGGTGTGGGGAGGAGACATGCGGTGACATCGGCTTTCGATGTATTGTGGCGAGAATGGTTTGGAGCTCGCTTAGAGAGGCGTCCCATTGCATGTGGAACCAAAATCTCTGACTTGTACCAGCTTATCCGGGGAACTCGTGGGTGAAGGAAATATGCCCTAGAGGCAATGATAAAGATTTTATTTATATTTCCTTATATCGTGATAAATGTTTATTATTCATGCTAGAATTGTATTAACAGGAAACTTGATACATGTGTGAATACATAGACAAAACACAGTGTCCCTAGTATGCCTCTACTTTACTAGCTCGTTGATCATGAAGGAAGTATGCCCTAGAGGCAATAACAAAGTTATTATTTATTTCCTTATATCATGATAAATGTTTATTATTCATGCTAGAATTGTATTAACCGGAAACATAATACTTGTGTGAATACATAGACAAACAGAGTGTCACTAGTATGCCTCTACTTGACTAGCTCGTTGATCAAAGATGGTTATGTTTCCTAGCCATTGACATGAGTTGTCATTTGATTAACGGGATCACATCATTAGGAGAATGATGTGATTGACTTGACCCATTCCGTTAGCTTAGCACACGATCGTTTAGTATTCTGCTATTGCTTTCTTCATGACTTATACATGTTCCTATGACTATGAGATTATGCAACTCCCGTTTACCGGAGGAACACTTTGTGTGCTACCAAACGTCACAACGTAACTGGGTGATTATAAAGGTGCTCTACAGGTGTCTCCGAAGGTACTTGTTGGGTTGGCGTATTTCGAGATTAGGATTTGTCACTCCGATTGTCGGAGAGGTATCTCTGGGCCCACTCGGTAATGCACATCACTTAAGCCTTGCAAGCGCAACTAATGAGTTAGTTGCGGGATGATGTATTACAGAACGAGTAAAGAGACTTGCCGGTAACGAGATTGAACTAGGTATTGAGATACCGACGATCGAATCTCGGGCAAGTAACATACCGATGACAAAGGGAACAACGTATGTTGTTATGCGGTCTGACCGATAAAGATCTTCGTAGAATATGTGGGAGCCAATAAGAGCATCCAGGTTCCGCTATTGGTTATTGACCGGAGACGTGTCTCGGTCATGTCTACATAGTTCTCGAACCCGTAGGGTCCGCATGCTTAAAGTTTCGATGATAGTTAATTATGAGTTTATATGTTTTGATGTACCGAAGGTTGTTAAGAGTCCAGGATGTGATCGCGGACATAACGAGGAGTCTCAAAATGGTCGAGACATGAAGATTGATATATTGGACGACTATATTCGGACAACGGAATGGTTCCGGGCGTTATCGGATATATACCGGAGTACCGGGGGTTACCGGAACCCCCCGGGGGATTAATGGGCCTATATGGGCCTTAGTGGAGAAGAGGAGGGGCGGCCAGGGCAGGCCGCGTGCCCCCTCCCCCTCTAGTACGAATTGGACAAGGAGGGGGGGGGGGCAGCGCCCCCCTTTCCTTCTTCTCCTCCTCGTCTTTCCCCCTTCTCCTAATCCAACAAGGAAGGGAGGGAGTCCTACTCCCGGTGGGAGTAGGACTCCTCCTGGCGCTCCCCTCTCCTGGTCAGCCGCCTCTCCCCCCTTGCTCCTTTATATACGGGGGCATGGGGCACCCCAAAGACACAACAATTGATCTGTTGATCTTTTAGCCGTGTGCGGTGCCCCCCTCCACCATAGTCCACCTCGATAATACTGTAGCAGTGCTTAGGCGAACCCCTGTGTCGATAGAACATCATCATCGTCACCACGCCGTCGTGCTGACGAAACTCTCCCTCAACACTCGGCTGGATCGGAGTTCGAGGGACGTCATCGGGCTGAATGTGTGCTGAACTCGGAGGTGCCGTGCATTCGGTACTTGATCGGTCGGATCGTGAAGACGTACGACTACATCAACCGTGTTGTGCTAACGCTTCCTCTTTCAGTCTACGAGGGTACGTGGACAACACTCTCCCCTCTCGTTGCTATGCATCACCATGATCTTGCGTGTGCGTAGGAATTTTTTTGAAATTACTACGTTCCCCAACAGTGGCATACGAACCTGGTTTTATGCGTAGATGTCATATGCACGAGTAGAACACAAGTGAGTTGTGGGCGATATAAGTCATACTGCTTACCAGCATGTCATACTTTGGTTCGGCGGTATTGTTGGATGAAGCGGCCCGGACCGACATTACGCGCACGCTTACGCGAGACTGGTTCTACCGACGTGCTTTGCACACAGGTGGCTGGCGGGTGTCAGTTTCTCCAACTTTAGTTGAACCGAGTGTGGCTATGCCCGGTCCTTGCAAAGGTTAAAACAACACCAACTTGACAAACTATCGTTGTGGTTTTGATGCGTAGGTAAGAACGGTTCTTGCTAAGCCCGTAGCAGCCACGTAAAATTTGCAACAACAAAATAGAGGACGTCTAACTTGTTTTTGCAGGGCATGTTGTGATGTGATATGGTCAAGATATGATGCTAAATTTTATTGTATGAGATGATCATGTTTTGTAACCGAGTTATCGGCAACTGGCAGGAGCCATATGGTTGTCGCTTTATTGTATGCAATGCAATCGCCCTGTAATGCTTTACTTTATCACTAAGCGGTAGCGATAGTCGTAGAAGCATAAGATTGGCGAGACGACAATGATGCTACGATGGAGATGAAGGTGTCGCGCCGGTGACGATGGTGATCATGACGGTGCTTCGGAGATGGAGATCACAAGCACAAGATGATGATGGCCATATCATATCACTTATATTGATTGCATGTGATGTTTATCTTTTATGCATCTTATCTTGCTTTGATTGACGTAGCATTTTAAGATGATCTCTCACTAAATTATCAAAGTATAAGTGTTCTCCCTGAGTATGCACCGTTGCGAAAGTTCTTCGTGCTGAGACACCACGTGATGATCGGGTGTGATAGGCTCTACGTTCAAATACAACGGGTGCAAAACAGTTGCACACGCGGAATACTCAGGTTAAACTTGACGAGCCTAGCATATAACAGATATGGCCTCGGAACACGGAGACCGAAAGGTCGAGCGTGAATCATATAGTAGATATGATCAACATAGTGATGTTCACCATTGAAACTACTCCATCTCACGTGATGATCAGACATGGTTTAGTTGATTTGGATCCCGTGATCACTTAGAGGATTAGAGGGATGTCTATCTAAGTGGGAATTCTTAAGTAATATGATTAATTGAACTTAAATTTATCATGAACTTAGTACCTGATAGTATTTTGTTTGTCTATGTTGATTGTAGATAGATGGCCTGTGTTGTTGTTCCGTTGAATTTTAATGCATTCCTTGAGAAAGCAAAGTTGAAAGATGATGGTAGCAATTACACGGACTGGGTCCGTAACTTGAGGATTATCCTCATTGCTGCACAGAAGAATTACGTCCTGGAAGCACCGCTGGGTGCCTATGAACGTCTGGCAGAGCAAAGCTGATGACTACTCGATAGTTCAGTGTGCCATGCCTTACGACTTAGAACCGGGTCTTCAACGGCGTTTTGAACGTCATGGAGTATATGAGATGTTCTAGGAGTTGAAGTTAATATTTCAAGCAAATGCCCGGATTGAGAGATATGAAGTCTCCAATAAGTTCTACAGCTGCAAGATGGAGGAGAATAGTTCTGTCAGTGAGCATATACTCAAAATGTCTGGGTATAACAATCACTTGATTCAACTGGGAGTTTATCTTCCGGATGATAGCGTCATTGACAGAATTCTTGAGTCACTGCCACCAAGCTACAAGAGCTTCGTGATGAACTATAACATGCAAGGGATGGATAAGACGATTCCCGAGCTCTTCGCAATGCTAAAGGCTGCGGAGGTAGAAATCAAAAAGGAGCATCAAGTGTTGATGGTCAATAAGACCACCAGTTTCAAGAAAAAAGGCAAAGGGAAGAAGAAGGGGAACTTCAAGAAGAACAACAAGCAATTTGCTGCTCAGGAGAAGAAACCCAAGTCTGGACCTAAGCCTGAGACTGAGTGCTTCTACTGCAAGCAGACTGGTCACTGGAAGAGGAACTGCCCCAAGTACTTGACGGATAAGAAGGATGGCAAGGTGAACAAAGGTATATGTGATATACATGTTATTGATGTGTACCTTACTAATACTCGCAGTAGCACCTGGGTATTTGATATTGGTTCTGTTGCTAATATTTGCAACTTGAAACAGGGACTACAGATTAAGCGAAGATTGGCTAAGGACGAGGTGACGATGCGCGTGGGAAATGGTTCCAAAGTCGATGTGATCGCGGTCTCCACGCTACCTCTACATCTACCTTCGGGATTAGTTTTAGACCTGAATAATTGTTATTTGGTGCCAGCGTTGAGCATGAACATTATATCTGGATCTTGTTTGATGCGAGACGGTTATTCATTTAAATCAGAGAATAATGGTTGTTCTATTTATATGAATAATATCTTTTATGGTCATGCACCCTTGAAGAGTGGTCTATTTTTGTTGAATCTCGATAGTAGTGATACACATATTCATAATATTGAAGCCAAAAGATGCAGAGTTGATAGTGCAACTTATTTGTGGCACTGCCGTTTAGGTCATATCGGTGTAAAGCGCATGAAGAAACTCCATACTGATGGACTTTCTAACCACTTGATTATGAATCACTTGGTACTTGCGAACCGTGCCTCATGGGCAAGATGACTAAAACGCCGTTCTCCGGAACTATGGAGCGAGCAACAGATTTTTTGGAAATCATACATACAGATGTATGTGGTCCGATGAATATTGAGGCTCGAGGCGATATCGTTATTTTCTCACCTTCACAGATGATTTGAGCAGATATGAGTATATCTACTTAATGAAACATAAGTCTCATTTGAAAAGTTCAAAGAATTTCAGAGTGAAGTTAAAAATCATAGTAACAAGAAAATAAAGTTTCTACGATCTGATCGTTGAGGAGAATATTTGAGTTACGAGTTTGGTCTTCATTTGAATAATTGTGGAATAGTTTCGCAACTCACGCCACCCGGAACACCACAGCGTAATGGTGTGTCTGAACGTTGTAATCGTACTTTACTTGATATGGTGCGATCTATGATGTCTCTTACTGATTTACCGCTATCGTTTTGGGGTTATGCTTTAGAGACGACTGCATTCACGTTAAATAGGACACCATCGCAATCCGTTGAGACGACGCCTTATGAATTCTGGTTTGGCAAGAAACCGAAGTTGTCGTTTCTTAAAGTTTGGGGCTGCGATGCTTATGTGAAAAGCTTCAACCTGATAAGATCGAACCCAAATCGGAAAAATGTGTCTTCATAGGATACCCAAAAGAGACTGTTGGGTACACCTTCTATCACAGATCCGAAGGCAAGACTTTTGTTGCTAAATTTGGAATCTTTCTAGAGAAGGAGTTTCTCTCGAAAGAAGTGAGTGTGAGGAAAGTAGAACTTGATGAGGTAACTGTACCTGCTCCCTTATTGGAAAGTAGTTCATCACAAAAACCGGTTTCTGCGACACCTACACCAATTAGTGAGGAAGTTAATGGTGATGATCATGAAACTTCAGATCAATTTGTTACTGAACCTCGTAGGTCAACCAGAGCAAGATCCGCACCAGAGTGGTACGGTAATCCTGTTCTGGAAGTTATGTTGCTAGATCATGACGAACCTACGAACTATGAAGAAGCGATGGTGAGCCCAGATTCCGCAAAAAGGCTTGAGGCCATGAAATCTGAGATGGGATCCATGTATGAGAACAAAGTGTGGACTTTGGTTGACTTGCCCGATGATCGGCAAGCCATTGAGAGTAAATGGATCTTCAAGAAGAAGACTGACACTGACGGTAATGTTACTGTCCATAAAGCTCGACTTGTTGCGAAAGGTTTTCGACAAGTTCAAGGGATTGACTACGATGAGACCTTCTCACCCGTAGTGATGCTTAAGTATATCCGAATCATGTTAGTAATTGCTGCATTTTATGATTATGAAATTTAGCAAATGGATGTAAAAACTGCATTCCTGAATGGATTTATGGAAGAAGAGTTGTATATGATGCAACCGGAAGGTTTTGTCGATCCAAAGGGAGCTAACAAAGTGTGCAAGCTCCAGCAATCCATTTATGGACTGGTGCAAGACTCTCTGAGTTGTGATCAAAGCATTTGGTTTGATACAGACTTTTGGAGAAGCCTGTATTTACAAGAAAGTGAGTGGGAGCTCTGTAGTATTTCTGATATTATATGTGGATGAAATATTGCTGATTGGAAATGATATAGAATTTCTGGATAGCATAAAGGATACTTGAATAAGAGTTTTTCGATGAAAGACCTCGGTGAAGCTGCTTATATATTGGGCATCAAGATCTATAGAGATAGATCAAGACGCTTAATTGGACTTTCACAAAGCACATACCTTGACAAAGTTTTGAAGAAGTTCAAAATGGATCAAGCAAAGAAAGGGTTCTTGCCTGTGTTACAAGGTGTGAAGTTGAGTAAGACTCAATGCCCGACCACTGCAGAAGATAGAGAGAAGATGAAAGATGTTCCCTATGCTTCAGCCATAGGCTCTAACATGTATGCAATGCTGTGTACCAGACCTGATGTGTGCCTTGCTATAAGTTTAGCAGGGAGGTACCACAGTAATCTAGGAGTGGATCACTAGACAGCGGTCAAGAACATCCTGAAATACCTGAAAAGGACTATGGATATGTTTCTCGTTTATGGAGGTGGCAAAGAGCTCTTCGTAAATGGTTACGTTGATGCAAGCTTTGACACTGATCTGGACGATTCTAAATCGCAAACCGGATACGTGTTTACATTGAACAGTGGAGCTGTCAGTTGGTGCAGTTCTAAACAAAGCGTCGTGGCGGGATCTACGTGTGAAGCGGAGTACATAGCTGCTTCGGAAGCAGCAAATGAAGGAGTCTGGATGAAGGAGTTCATATCTAGTGCGTTGGGACCGATGAAAATCTTTTGTGACAATACTGGTGCAATTGCCTTGGCAAAGGAATCCAGATTTCAGAAGAGAACCAAGCACATCAAGAGACGCTTCAATTCCATCCGGGATTTAGTCCAGGTGGGAGACACAGAAATTTGCAAGATACATACGAATCTGAATGTTGCAGACCCGTTGACTAAGCCTCTTCCACGAGCAAAACATGATCAGCACCAAGGCTCCATGGGTGTTAGAATCATTACAGTGTAATCTAGATTATTGACTCTAGTGCAAGTGGGAGACTGAAGGAAATATGCCCTAGAAGCAATAATAAAGTTATTATTTATTTCCTTATATCATGATAAATGTTTATTATTCATGCTAGAATTGTATTAACCGGAAACATAATACTTGTGTGTATACATAGACAAACAGAGTGTCACTAGTATGCCTCTACTTGACGAGCTCGTTGATCAAAGATGGTTATGTTTCCTAGCCATTGAAATGAGTTGTCATTTGATTAACGGGATCACATCATTAGGAGAATGATGTGATTGACTTGACCCATTCCGTTAGCTTAGCACACGATCGTTTAGTATTCTGCTATTGCTTTCTTCATGACTTATACTTGTTCCTATGACTATGAGATTATGCAACTCCCGTTTACCGGAGGAACACTTTGTGTGCTACCATATGTCACAACGTAACTGGGTGATTATAAAGGTGCTCTACTAGTGTCTCTGAAGGTACTTGTTGGGTTGGCGTATTTCGAGATTAGAATCTGTCACTCCGATTGTCGGAGAGGTATCTCTGGGCCCACTCGGTAATGCACATCACTTAAGCCTTGCAAGCATTGCAACTAATGAGTTAGTTGCGGGATGCTGTATTACAGAACGAGTAAAGAGACTTGTCGGTAACGAGATTGAACTAGGTATTGAGATACCGACTATCGAATCTCGGGCAAGTAACATACCGATGACAAAGGGAACAACGTATGTTGCTATGCGGTCTATCCGATAAAGATCTTCGTAGAATATGTGGGAGCCAATATGAGCATCCAGGTTCCGCTATTGGTTATTGACCAGAGACGTGTCTCGGTCATGTCTACATAGTTCTCGAACCCGTAGCGTCCGCACGCTTAAAGTTTCGATGACAGTTATATTATGAGTTTATATGTTTTGATGTACCGAAGGTTGTTCGGAGTCCCGGATGTGATCACGGACATAACGAGGAGTCTCGAAATGGTCGAGACATGAAGATTGATATATTGGACGACTATATTCGGACAACGTAATGGTTCCGGGGGTTATCGGATATATACCAGAGTACCGGGGGTTACCGGAACCCCCCCGGGGGATTAATGGGCCTATATGGGCCTTAGTGGAGAAGAGGAGGGGCGGCCAGGGCAGGCCGCGCCCCCCCTCCCCGTCTAGTCCGAATTGGACAAGGAGGGGGCGGCGCCCCCCTTTCCTTCTTCTCCTCCTCCTCTTTCCCCCTTCTCCTAATCCAACAAGGAAGGGAGCGAGTCCTACTATGGGTGGGAGTAGGACTCCTCCTGGCGCGCCCCTCTCCTGGCCGGCCGCCTCTCCCCCCTTGCTCCTTTATATACGGGGGCAGGGGCACCCCAAAGACACAACAATTGATCTGTTGATCTTTTAGCCGTGTGCGGTGCCCCCCTCCACCATAGTCCACCTCGATAATACTGTAGCGGTGCTTAGGCGAAGCCCTGCGTCGGTAGAACATCATCATCGTCACCACGCCGTATTGCTGACAAAACTCTCCCTCAACACTCGGCTGGATCGGAGTTCGAGGGACGTCATCGGGCTGAACGTGTGCTGAATTCGGAGGTGCCGTGCGTTTGGTACTTGATCGGTCGGATCGTGAAGACGTACGACTACATCAACCACGTTGTGCTAACGCTTCCGCTTTCGGTCTACGTGTTGGAAATATGCCCTAGAGGCAATAATAAATGGTTATTATTATATTTCTTTGTTCATGATAATAGTCTATTATTCATGCTATAATTGTATTGTCCGGAAATCGTAATACATGTGTGAATACATAGACCACAACGTGTCCCTAGTAAGCCTCTAATTGACTAGCTCGTTGATCAACAGATAGTCATGGTTTCCTGACTATGGACATTGGATGTCATTGATAACGGGATCACATCATTAGGAGAATGATGTGATGGACAAGACCCAATCCTAAGCATAGCATAAAAGATCGTGTAGTTTCGTTTGCTAGAGCTTTTCCAATGTCAAGTATCTTTTCCTTAGACCATGAGATCGTGCAACTCCCGGATACCGTAGGAGTGCTTTGGGTGTGCCAAACGTCACAACGTAACTGGGTGACTACAAAGGTGCACTACGGGTATCTCCGAAAGTGTCTGTTGGGTTGGCACGGATCGAGACTGGGATTTGTCACTCCGTGTGACGGAGAGGTATCTCTGGGCCCACTCGGTAATGCATCATCATAATGAGCTCAATGTGAATAAGGCGTTAGTCACGGGATCATGCATTGCGGTACGAGTAAAGAGACTTGCCGATAACGAGATTGAACAAGGTATTGGGATACCGATGATCGAATCTCGGGCAAGTAACATACCGTTTGACAAAGGGAATTGCATACGGATTGATTGAATCCTCGACACCGTGGTTCATCCGATGAGATCATCGTGGAACATGTGGGAGCCAACATGGGTATCCAGATCCCGCTGTTGGTTATTGACCGGAGAGGCGTCTCGGTCATGTCTGCATGTCTCCCGAACCCGTAGGGTCTACACACTTAAGGTTCGGTGACGCTAGGGTTGTAGAGATATATGTATGCGGAAACCCGAAAGTTGTACGGAGTCCCGGATGAGATCCCGGACGTCACGAGAGGTTCCGGAATGGTCCGGAGGTGAAGAATTATATATAGGAAGTCCAGTTTCGGCCACCGGGAAAGTTTCGGGGGTTACCGGTATTGTACCGGGACCACCGGAAAGGTCCCGGGGGTCCACCGGGTGGGGCCACCTATCCCGGAGGGCCCCGTGGGCTGAAAGTGGAAGGGAACCAGCCCTTAGTGGGCTGGGGCGCCCCCCTTGGGCCTCCCCCCATGCGCCTAGGGTTGGGAACCCTAGGGGGGAGCTTCCCCCTTGCCTTGGGGGGCAAGGCACCCCTTCCCCCCCCTTGGCCGCCGCCCCCCAACCCTAGATGGGTTTTGGCCGGCCCCCCCTCCCAAGGGGGCCTATATAAAGGGGGGGGAGGGAGGGCAGCAACCTACAGCCTTGGGCGCCTCCCTCCTCCCCTGCAACACCTCTCTCTCTCTCGCAGAAGCTCGGCGAAGCCCTGCCGGAGACCCGCTACATCCACCACCACGCCGTCGTGCTGTTGGATCTCCATCAACCTCTCCTTCCCCCTTGCTGGATCAAGAAGGAGGAGACGTCGCTGCACCGTACGTGTGTTGAACGCGGAGGTGCCGTCCGTTCGGCACTCGGTCATCGGTGATTTGGATCACGACGAGTACGACTCCGTCATCCACGTTCATTGGAACGCTTCCGCTCGCGATCTACAAGGGTATGTAGATGCACTCCTTTCCCCTCGTTGCTAGTAGACTCCATAGGTGCATCTTGGTGAACGTAGGAAAATTTTAAAATTATGCTACGATTCCCAACAGTGGTATCAGAGCCAGGCCTATGCGTAGTTACTATGCACGAGTAGAACACAAAGAAGTTGTGGGCGTTGAGTTTGCCAATTCTTCTTGCCGCTACTAGTCGTTTCTTGTTTTGGCGGCATTGTAGGATGAAGCGGCCCGGACCGACCTTACACGTACGCTTACGTGAGACAGGTTCCACCGACTAACATGCACTAGTTGCATAAGGTGGCTAGCGGGTGTCTGTCTCTCCTACTTTAGTCTGAACGGATTCGATGAAAAGGGTCCTTATGAAGGGTAAATAGAAATTGGCAAATCACGTTGTGGTCATACGTAGGTAAGAAAACGTTCTTGCTAGAAACCTACAAACCACGTAAAAACTTGCAACAACAATTAGAGGACGTCTAACTTGTTTTTGCAGCAAGTGCTATGTGATGTGATATGGCCAGAAGATGTGATGAATGATATATGTGATGTATGAGATTGATCATATTCTTGTAATAGGAATCACGACTTGCATGTCGATGAGTATGACAACCGGCAGGAGCCATAGGAGTTGTCTTTATTATTTTGCATGACCTGCGAGTCATTGAATAACGCCATGTAAATTACTTTACTTTGTTGCTAAACGCGTTAGCCATAGAAGTAGAAGTAATCGTTGGCGTGACGACTTCATGAAGACACAATGATGGAGATCATGATGATGGAGATCATGGTGTCATGCCGGTGACGAAGATGATCATGGTGCCCCGAAGATGGAGATCAAAGGAGCATAATGATATTGGCCATATCATGTCACTATTTGATTGCATGTGATGTTTATCATGTTTTTGCATCTTATTTGCTTAGAACGACGGTAGTAAGTAAGATGATCCCTTATAATAATTTCAAGAAAGTGTTCACCCTAACTGTGCACCGTTGCGAAGGTTCGTTGTTTCGAAGCACCACGTGATGATCGGGTGTGATAGATTCTAACGTTCGAATACAACGGGTGTTGACGAGCCTAGCATGTACAGACATGGCCTCGGAACACATGCAATACACTTAGGTTGACTTGACGAGCCTAGCATGTACAGACATGGCCTCGGAACACGGAGGACCGAAAGGTCGAGCATGAGTCATATAGAAGATACGATCAACATGGAGATGTTCACCGATCTTGACTAGTCCGTCTCACGTGATGATCGGACACGGCCTAGTTAAACTCGGATCATGTTTCACTTAGATGACGAGAGGGATGTCTATCTGAGTGGGAGTTCATTAAATAATTTGATTATATGAACTCAATTATCGTGAACTTAGTCTAAAATCTTTACACTATGTCTTGTAGATCAAATGGCCAACGTTGTCCTCAATTTCAACGCGTTCCTAGAGAAAACCAAGCTGAAAGATGATGGCAGCAACTATACGGACTGGGTCCGGAACCTGAGGCTCATCCTCATAGTAGCCAAGAAAGATTATGTGTTAGAAGCACCGCTAGGTGAAGCACCAATCCCTGAGAACCAAGACGTTATGAACGCTTGGCAGCAGCGTGCTGATGATTACTCCCTCGTTCAGTGCGGCATGCTTTACAGCTTAGAACCGGGTCTCCAAAAGCGTTTTGAGAAACATGGAGCATATGAGATGTTCGAGGAGCTGAAATTGGTTTTCCAAGATCATGCCCGGGTCGAGAGATATGATGTCTCCGACAAGTTCTTCAGCTGTAAAATGGAGGAGAATAGTTCTGTTAGTGAGCACATACTCAGACTGTCTGGGTTGCACAACCGCTTGTCTCAGCTGGGAGTTAATCTCCCGGATGACGCGGTCATTGACAGAATCCTCCAGTCGCTTCCACCAAGCTACAAGAGCTTTGTGATGAACTTCAATATGCAAGGGATGGAAAAGACCATTCCTGAGGTATATTCAATGCTGAAATCAGCTGAGGTAGAGATCAGAAAAGAACATCAAGTGTTGATGGTGAATAAAACCACTAAGTTCAAGAAGGGCAAGGGTAAGAAGAACTTCAAGAAGGACGGCAAGGGAGTTGCCGCGCCCGGTAAACCAGTTACTGGGAAGAAGTCAAAGAATGGACCCAAGCCCGAGACTGAGTGCTTTTATTGCAAGGGAAGTGGTCACTGGAAGCGAAACTGCCCCAAATACTTAGCGGACAAGAAGAAGGCCGGCAACACCAAAGTTATATGTGATATACATGTAATTGATGTGTACCTTACCAGTACTCGTAGTAGCTCCTGGGTATTTGATACCGGTGCGGTTGCTCATATTTGTAACTCAAAGCAGGAACTACGGAATAAACGGAGACTGGCGAAGGACGAGGTGACGATGCATGTCGGGAATGGTTCCAAGGTTGATGTGATCGCCGTCGGCACGCTACCTCTGCATCTACCCACGGGATTAGTTTTAAACCTCAATAATTGTTATTTAGTGCCAGCTTTGAGCATGAACATTGTATCTGGATCTCGTTTAATTCGAGATGGCTACTCATTTAAATCCGAGAATAATGGTTGTTCTATTTATTTGAGAGATATGTTTTATGGTCATGCCCCGCTGGTCAATGGTTTATTTTTGATGAATCTCGAACGTGATGTTACACATGTTCATAGTGTGAATACCAAAAGATGTAAAGTTGATAACGATAGTCCCACATACTTGTGGCACTGCCGGCTTGGTCACATTGGTGTCAAGCGCATGAAGAAGCTCCATGCAGATGGACTTTTGGAGTCTCTTGATTACGAGTCATTTGACACGTGCGAACCATGCCTCATGGGTAAGATGACCAAGACTCCGTTCTCCGGAACAATGGAGCGAGCAACCAACTTATTGGAAATCATACATACCGATGTGTGCGGTCCAATGAGTGTTGAGGCTCGCGGAGGATATCGTTATGTTCTCACTCTCACTGATGATTTAAGTAGATATGGGTATGTCTACCTAATGAAACACAAGTCTGAAACCTTTGAAAAGTTCAAGGAATTTCAGAGTGACGTTGAGAATCAACGTGACAGGAGAATAAAATTCTTACGATCAGATCGTGGTGGAGAATATTTAAGTCACGAGTTTGGTACACACTTAAGGAAATGTGGAATAGTTTCACAACTCACGCCGCCTGGAACACCTCGGAGAAATGGTGTGTCCGAACGTCGTAATAGCACTCTATTGGATATGGTGCGATCTATGATGTCTCTTACCGATTTACCGCTCTCATTTTGGGGCTATGCTTTAGAGACTGCCGCATTCACTTTAAATAGGGCTCCGTTGAAATCCGTTGAGACGACACCATATGAATTATGGTTTGGGAAGAAACCTAAGCTGTCGTTTCTAAAAGTTTGGGGATGCGATGCTTATGTCAAGAAACTTCAACCTGAAAAGCTCGAACCCAAGTCGGAAAAATGCGTCTTCATAGGATACCCTAAGGAAACTATTGGGTATACCTTCTACCTCAGATCTGAGGGCAAGATCTTCGTTGCCAAGAACGGGTCCTTTCTAGAGAAGGAGTTTCTCTCGAAAGAATTGAGTGGGAGGAAAGTGGAACTTGATGAGGTGATAGTCACCCCTTTCGAACCGGAAAGTAGCGCAGCGCGGGAAAATGTTCCTGTGGTGCCTACACCGACTGGGGAGGAAGTTAATGATGATGATCATGAAGCTTCAGATCAAGTTACCGAACTTCGTAGGTCCACAAGGACACGTTCCGCACCAGAGTGGTACGGCAACCCTGTCCTGGAAATCATGTTGTTAGACAACGGTGAACCTTCGAACTATGAAGAAGCGATGGCAGGCCCGGATTCCGACAAATGGCTAGAAGCCATGAAATCCGAGATAGAATCCATGTATGAAAACAAAGTATGGACTTTGACTGACTTGCCCGATGAGCGGCGAGCCATAGAAAACAAATGGATATTTAAGAAGAAGACGGACGCAGATGGTAATGTGACCATCTACAAAGCTCGACTTGTCACTAAGGGTTATCGACAAGTTCAAGGGGTTGACTACGATGAGACTTTCTCACCCGTAGCGAAGCTGAAGTCCGTCCGAATCATGTTAGCAATTGCCGCATACTATGATTATGAGATATGGCAGATGGACGTCAAAACGGCATTCCTTAACGGCTTCCTTAAGGAAGAGTTGTATATGATGCAGCCGGAAGGTTTTGTCGATCCTAAGAAGGTTTTGTCAATCTATGGGCTGGTGCAAGCATCTCGGAGTTGGAACATTCGCTTTGATGAGATGATCGAAGCGTTTGGGTTCACACAGACTGATGGAGAAGCCTGTGTTTACAAGAAAGTGAGTGGGAGCTCTGTAGCATTTCTCATATTATATGTGGATGACATACTGTTGATGGGAAATGATATAGAATTCTTGGAAAGTATAAAGGCCTATTTGAATAAGTGTTTTTTCAATGAAGGACCTTGGAGAAGCTGCTTATATATTAGGCATCGAGATCTATAGAGATAGATCAAGACGCCTCATTGGTCTTTCACAGAGTACATACCTTGACAAGATATTGAAGAAGTTCAGTATGGATCAGTCCAAGAAGGGGTTCTTGCCTGTATTGCAAGGTGTGCAATTGAGCAAGGCTCAATGCCCGACCACGGCAGAAGATATAGAAAAGATGAGTGTCATCCCCTATGCCTCGGCCATAGGGTCTATTATGTATGCCATGCTGTGTACCAGACCTGATGTAAACCTTGCCGTAAGTTTGGTAGGAAGGTACCAAAGTAATCCCGGCATGGAACACTGTACAGCGGTCAAGAATATCCTGAAGTACCTGAAAAGGACTAAGGATATGTTTCTCGTTTATGGAGGTGACGAAGAGCTCGTCGTAAAGGGTTACGTCGACGCTAGCTTCGACACAGATCTGGATGACTCGAAGTCACAAACCGGATACGTGTATATTTTGAGTGGAGGAGCAGTAAGCTGGTGCAGTTGCAAGCAAAGCGTCGTGGCGGGATCTACATGTGAAGCGGAGTACATGGCAGCCTCAGAGGCAGCGCAGGAAGCAGTCTGGATGAAGGAGTTCATTACCGACCTAGGGGTGATTCCCAATGCGTCGGGCCCGATGACTCTCTTCTGTGACAACACTGGAGCTATTGGCCTTGCGAAGGAGCCCAGGTTTCACAGGAAGACCAGGCATATCAAGCGTCGCTTCAACTCCATTCGTGAAAGTGTTCAAAATGGAAACATAGATATTTGTAAAGTACATACGGACCTGAATGTAGCAGATCCGTTGACTAAACCTCTCCCGAGGGAAAAACATGATCAACACCAGGATGCAATGGGTGTTCGATTCATCACAATGTAACTAGATTATTGACTCTAGTGAAAGTGGGAGACTGTTGGAAATATGCCCTAGAGGCAATAATAAATGGTTATTATTATATTTATTTGTTCATGATAATAGTCTATTATTCATGCTATAATTGTATTGTCCGGAAATCGTAATACATGTGTGAATACATAGACCACAACGTGTCCCTAGTAAGCCTCTAATTGACTAGCTCGTTGATCAACAGATAGTCATGGTTTCCTGACTATGGACATTGGATGTCATTGATAACGGGATCACATCATTAGGAGAATGATGTGATGGACAAGACCCAATCCTAAGCATAGCATAAAAGATCGTGTAGTTTCGTTTGCTAGAGCTTTTCCAATGTCAAGTATCTTTTCCTTAGACCATGAGATCGTGCAACTCCCGGATACCGTAGGAGTGCTTTGGGTGTGCCAAACGTCACAACGTAACTGGGTGACTATAAAGGTGCACTACGGGTATCTCTGAAAGTGTCTGTTGGGTTGGCACGGATCGAGACTGGGATTTGTCACTCCGTGTGACGGAGAGGTATCTCTGGGCCCACTCGGTAATGCATCATCATAATGAGCTCAATGTGACTAAGGCGTTAGTCACGGGATCATGCATTGCGGTACGAGTAAAGAGACTTGCCGGTAACGAGATTGAACAAGGTATTGGGATACCGACGATCGAATCTCGGGCAAGTAACATACCGTTTGACAAAGGGAATTGCATACGGATTGATTGAATCCTCGACACCGTGGTTCATCCAATGAGATCATCGTGGAACATGTGGGAGCCAACATGGGTATCCAGATCCCGCTGTTGTTTATTGACCGGAGAGGCGTCTCGGTCATGTCTGCATGTCTCCCGAACCCGTAGGGTCTACACACTTAAGGTTCGGTGACGCTAGGGTTGTAGAGATATATGTATGCGGAAACCCGAAAGTTGTTCGGAGTCCCGGATGAGATCCCGGACGTCACGAGAGGTTCCGGAATGGTCCGGAGGTGAAGAATTATATATAGGAAGTCCAGTTTCGGCCACCGGGAAAGTTTCGGGGGTTACCGGTATTGTACCGGGACCACCGGAAGGGTCCCGGGGGTCCACCGGGTGGGGCCACCTATCCCGGAGGGCCCCGTGGGCTGAAAGTGGAAGGGAACCAGCCCTTAGTGGGCTGGGGCGCCCCCCTTGGGCCTCCCCCCATGCGCCTAGGGTTGGGAACCCTAGGGGGCAGCTTCCCCCTTGCCTTGGGGGGCAAGGCACCCCTTCCTCCCCCCTTGGCCGCCGCCCCCCAACCCTAGATGGGTTTTGGCCGCCCCCCCTCCCAAGGGGGCCTATATAAAGGGGGGGAGGGAGGGCAGCAACCTACAGCCTTGGGCGCCTCCCTCCTCCCCTGCAACACCTCTCTCTCTCTCGCAGAAGCTCGGCGAAGCCCTGCCGGAGACCCGCTACATCCACCACCACGCCGTTGTGTTGTTGGATCTCCATCAACCTCTCCTTCCCCCTTGCTGGATCAAGAAGGAGGAGACGTCGCTGCACTGTACGTGTGTTGAACGCGGAGGTGCCGTCCGTTCGGCACTCGGTCATCGGTGATTTGGATCACGGCGAGTACGACTCCGTCATCCACGTTCATTGGAACGCTTCCGCTCGCGATCTACAAGGGTATGTAGATGCACTCCTTTCCCCTCGTTGCTAGTAGACTCCATAGATGCATCTTGGTGAATGTAGGAAAATTTTAAAATTATGCTACGATTCCCAACACTACGAGGGTACGTGGACAACACTCTCCCCTCTCGTTGCTATGCATCACCATGATCTTGCGTGTGCATAGGAGTTTTTTTTGAAATTACTACGTTCCCCAACAGATCAAAGATGGTTATGTTTCCTGACCATAGACATGTGTTGTCATTTCATGAACGGGATCATATCATTAGAGAATGATGTGATGGACAAGACCCATCAGTTAGCTTAGCATTATGATCGATTAGTTTTGTTGCTATTGCTTTCTTCATGACTTATACATATTCCTCTGACTATGAGATTATGCAACTCCTGAATATCAGAGGAACAGCTTGTGTGCTATTAAACGTCACAATGTAACTGGGTGATATAAAGATACTCTACAGGTGTCTCCAAAGGTGTTTGTTGAGTTGGTATAGATCGAGATTAGGATTTGTCACTCCGTGGATCGGAGAGGTATCTCTGGGCCCTCTCGGTAATGCACATCACTACAAGCCTTGCAAGCAATGTGACTAATGAGTTAGTTACGGGATGATGCATTACAGAATGAGTAAAGAGACTTCCCGAAAACGAGATTGAACTAGGTATGAGGATACCGACGATCGAATCTCGGACAAGTAACATACTAACGACAAAGGGAACAACGTATGTTGTTATGCGGTTTGACCGATAAAGATCTTCGCAGAATATGTAGGAGCCAATATGAGCATCTAAGTTCCATTATTGGTTATTGACTGGAGAGTGTCTCGGTCATGTCTACATAGTTCTCGAACCCGTAGGGTCCGCACGCTTAAAGTTCGATGATGATTTGTATTATGAGTTATGTGATTTGATGACCGAAGTTTGTTCGGAGTCCCGGATGAGATCACAGACATGACGAGGAGTCTCGAGATGGTCGAGAGGTAAAGATTCATATATTGGAAGGCTATATTCGGACATCAGAAAGGTTCAGAATGATTCGAGTATTTTTCGGAGTACCGGGGAGTTACGGCAATTCACCGGGAGAAGTAATGGGCCTTATTGGGCCATACGGGAAAAGAGGAGGCAGGCCAAGGGGAGGTGGCGCCCCCCCCCCATGGGTCTGAATTGGACTAGGGGAAGGGGGCGGTGCCCCCTTGCCTTTTTCCTACTCCCTCTCTCTTTCCCTCTTTCCTTCTCTCCTACTCCGAAAAAGGAAAAGGATTCCTACTAGGACTAGGAAGTCCTAGTAGGACTCCATACTCTTGGCGCGCCCCTAGGGGACCGGCCTCTCTCCTTTATATACGTGGGAAGGGGGCACCCCAAAGGTACACCAAGTCTTCTCTTAGCCGTGTGCGGTGCCCCCCTCCACAGTTACACACCTCGGTCATATCGTCGTAGTGCTTAGGCAAAGCCCTGCGACGTCCTCTACTTTGTTTTTGCAAGTAGGGCTTGGCCTAAGCACTACGATGATATGACCGAGGTGTGTAACCGTGGAGGGGGGCACCTGATGTCTACTACACAACCTTCTTCTTGTAGACGTTGTTGGGCCTCCAAGTGTAGAGGTTTGTAGGACAGTAGCAAATTTCCCTCAAGTGGATGACCTAAGGTTTATCAATCCGTGGGAGGCATAGGATGAAGATGGTCTCTCTCAAGCAACCCTGCAACCAAATAACAAAGAGTCTCTTGTGTCCCCAACACACCCAATACAATGGTAAATTGTATAGGTGCACTAGTTCGGCGAAGAGATGGTGATACAAGTGCAATATGGATGGTAGATATAGGTTTTTGTAATCTGAAAATATAAAAACAGCAAGGTAACTAATGATAAAAGTGAGCGTAAACGGTATTGCAATGCTAGGAAACAAGGCTTGGGTTCATACTTTCACTAGTGCAAGTTCTCTCAACAATAATAACATAATTGGATCATATAAATATCCCTTAACATGCAACAAAGAGTCACTCCCAAGCCACTAATAGCGGAGAACAAACAAAGAGATTATTGTAGGGTACGAAACCACCTCAAAGTTATTCTTTCTGATCGATCTATTCAAGAGTCCGTAGTAAAATAACATGAAGCTATTCTTTCCGTTCGATCTATCATAGAGTTCGTACTAGAATAACACCTTAAGACATAAATCAACCAAAACCCTAATGTCACCTAGATACTCCAATGTCACATCAAGTATCTGTGGGTATGATTATACGATATGCATCACACAATCTCAGATTCATCTATTCAAACCAACACAAAGTACTTCAAAGAGTGCCGCAAAGTTTCTACCGGAGAGTCAAGATGAAAACATGTGTCAACCCCTATGCATAGGTTCATGGGCGGAACCCGCAAGTTGATCACCGAAACATACATCAAGTGAATCACGTGAATATCCCATTGTCACCACAGATAAGCATGGCAAGACATACATCAAGTGTTCTCAAATCCTTAAAGACTCAATCCGATAAGATAACTTCAAAGGGAAAACTCAATCCATTACAAGAGAGTAGAGGGGGAGAAACATCATAAGATCCAACTACAATAGCAAATCTCGCGATACATCAAGATCGTATCACCTCAAGAACACGAGAGAGAGAGAGATCAAACACATAGCTACTGGTACATACCCTCAGCCCCGAGGGCGAACTACTCCCTCCTCGTCATGGAGAGCGCCGGGATGATGAAGATGGCCACCGGTGATGGTTCCCCCCTCCGGCAGGGTGCCGGAACAGGGTCCCGATTGTTTTTTGGTGGCAACAGAGGCTTGCGTCGGCGGAACTCCCGATCTATTCTGTTCCCCGATGTTTTTAGGGTATATGGATATATATATATAGGCGAAAGAAGTCGGTCAGGGGAGCCACGAGGGGCCCACGAGGGTGGAGGGCGCGCCTGGGGGGGGGGGTACGCGCGCCCCCTGCCTCGTGCTCTCCTCGTTGATTCCCTGACGTGTACTCCAAGTCTCCTGGATTGCTTCTGTTCCAAAAATAACTCCCACGAAGGTTTCATTCCGTTTGGACTCCGTTTGATATTCCTTTTCTGCGAAACACTGAAACAAGGGAAAAACAGAAACTGGCACTGAGCTCTGGGTTAATAGGTTAGTCCCAAAAATAATATAAAAGTGTTTAATAAAGCCCATAAACATCCAAAGCAGAATATATAATAGCATGGAACAATAAAAAATTATAGATACGTTGGAGACGTATCAGCATCCCTAAGCTTAATTCCTGCTCGTCCTCGAGTAGGTAAATGATAAAAACAGAATTTTTGATGTGGAATGCTAACTAGCATATTTCTCAATGAAATTTTCTTTATTGTGGCAAGAATATTCAGATCCATAAGATTCAAGATAAAATTTTAATATTGACATGAAAACAATAATACTTCAAGCATACTAACAAAGCAATCATGTCTTCTCAAAATAACATGGCCAAAGCAAGCTATCCCTACAAAATCATATAGTCTGGCTATGCTCTATCTTCATCACACAAAATATTTAAATCATGCACAACCCCGATGACAAGCCAAGAAATTGTTTCATACTTTTTATGTTCTCAAACTTTTTCAATCTTCACGCAATACATGAGCGTGAGCCGTGGACATAGCACTATAGGTGGAATAGAATGGTGGTTGTGGAGAAGACAAAAAGGAGAAGATAGTCTCACATCAACTAGGCGTATCAACGGGCTATGGAGATGCCCATCAATAGATATCAATGTGAGTGAGTAGGGATTGCCATGCAACGGATGCACTAGAGCTATAAGTGTATGAAAGCTCAAAAAGAAACTAAGTGGGTGTGCATCCAACTTGCTTGCTCGCGAAGACCTAGGGCATTTTGAGGAAGCCCATCATTGGAATATACAAGCCAAGTTCTATAATGTAAAATCCCCACTAGTACATGAAAGTGACAACATAGGAGACTCACTATCATGAAGATCATGGTGCTACTTTGAAGCACAAGTGTGGTAAAAGGATAGTAGCATTGTCCCTTCTCTCTTTTTCTCTCATTTTTTTATATATATTTCTAGGCCTTCTCTTCTTTTTTTATTTGGCCTTTCTCTTTCTTTTTTTAGTCCGGAGTCTCATCCCGACTTGTGGGGGAATCATAGTCTCCATCATCCTTTCCTCACTCGGGACAATGCTCTAATAATGATGATCATCACACTTTTATTTACTTACAACTCAAGAATTACAACTCGATACTTAAAACAAAATATGACTCTATATGAATGCCTCCAGCGGTGTACTGGGATGTGCAATGACTCATGAGTGACATGTATGAAAGAATTATGAATGGTGGCTTTGCCACAAATACAATGTCAACTACATGATCATGCAAAGCAATATGACAATGATGGAGCGTGTCATAATAAATGGAACGGTGGTAAGTTGCATGGAAATATATCTTGGAATGGCTATGGAAATGCCATAATAGGTAGGTATGGTGGCTGCTTTGAATAAGATATATGATGGGTGTATGATACCGGCGAAAGGTGCGTGGTATTTAGAGAGGCTAGCAATGGTGGAAGAGTGAGAGTGCGTATAATCCATGGACTCAACATTAGTCATAAAGAACTCACATACTTATTGCAAAAATCTATTAGTTATCGAAACAAAGTACTACGCGCATGCTCCTAGGGGGATAGATTGGTAGGAAAAGACCATCGCCCGTCCCCGACCGCCACTCATAAGGAGGACAATCAATAAATAAATCATGCTCCGACTTTAACGGTTCACCATACGTGCATGCTACGGGAATCACAAACTTTTAGAACAAGTATTTCTCAAATTCACAACTACTCAACTAGCATGACTCTAATATCACTATCTTCATATCTCAAAACAATCATAAGGAATCAAACTTCTCATAGTATTCAATGCACTTTATATGAAAGTTTTTATTATATCCCTCTTGGATGCCCTATCATATTAGGACTAAATTCACAACCAAAGCCAATTACCATGCTGTTTAGGACTCTCAAAATAATATAAGTGAAGCATGAGAGTTCATCTATTTCTTCAAAATAAAACCACCGCCGTGCTCTAAAAAGATATAAGTGAAGCACTAGAGCAAATGACAAACTACTCCGAAAGATATAAGTGAAGATCAATGAGTAGTTGAATAATTATTTAGCTATGTGAAGACTCTCCCATTTAATAATTTCAGATCTTAGTATTTTATTCAAACAGCAAGCAAAGCTAAAGAAAATAAAACGACGCTCCAAGCAAAACACATATCATGTGGTGAATTAAAATATAGCTCCAAGTAAAGTTACCGATGAACGAAGACGAAAGAGGGGATGCCATCCGGGGCATACCCAACCTTAGGTTCTTGGTTGTACTTGAATATTACCTTGGGGTGCCTTGGGCATCCCCAATCTTAGGCTCTTGCCATTCCTTATTCCATAGTCCATCGAATCTTTACCCAAAACTTGAAAACTTCACAACACAAGACTCAACAGAAAACTCGTAAGCTCCGTTAGTATAAGAAAATAAATCACCACTTAGGTACTGTTGTCAAATCATTCTAAATTCATATTGGTGTAATATCTACTATATTCCAACTTCTCTATGGTTCATACTGTAACACCCACGATGCGGCTATATCTCCCACGTGTCGAGGCACGACTTAGAGGCATAACCGCATTGTGGTTTTGTCGCAAGAAGGGTCATCTTCACACAATCCCATGTAATGAACAAGAATGGGATAAAGAGTTGGCTTACAATCGCCACTTCACACAATACATAAATAAATCATACACCAATCAGAGTACACACATAGACCGACTATGGTCAAAGCCAAAAGAAAAGAAGATAACCCAACTGCTAGATCCCTGATCGTCCCAACTGGGCACCACTACTGATCAACATGAAAAGAAACATAGTAACGACCAAGGTCCTCGCCGAACTCCCACTTGAGCTCGGTTGCATCACCTGCACTGGTATCATCGGCACCTGCAACTGTTTGGAAGTATCTGTGAGCCACGAGGACTCAGCAATCTCACACCCGCGAGATCAAGACTATTTAAGCTAAAAGGAAGGATGGGGCAATGAGGTGGAGCTGCAGCAAGCACTAAGCATATATGGTGGCTAACATACGCAAATGAGAGCGAGAAGAGAAGCAACGGAACGGTCGTCAACTAGTAATGATCAAGAAGTGATCCTGAACTCCTACTTACGGCAAACATAACCCAAAACCCGTGTTCACTTCCCGGACTCCGCCGAAAAGAGACCATCACGGCTACACACGCGGTTGATGCATTTTAATTTCGATCAAGTGTCAAGTTCTCTACAACCGGATATTAACAAATTCCCATCTGCCACGTAACCGCGGGCACGGCTCTCGAAAGTTTATACCCTGCAGGGGTGTCCCAACTTAGCCCATTATAAGCTCTCACGGTCAACGAAGGATAAACCTTCTCCCGGGAAGACCCGATCAGTCTCGGAATCCCGGTTTACAAGACATTTCGACAATGGTAAAACAAGTCCAGCAAAGCCGCCCGATGTGCCGACAAATCCCGATAGGAGCTGCACATATCTCGTTCTCAGGGCAACACCGGATGAGACTAGCTACGAGTAAAACCAGCCCTCAAGTTTCCCCAAGGTGGCCCCGCAGGCAGCTCAGTTCGGACCAACACTCGAAGGAGCACTGGCCCAGGGGGGTCTAAAATAAAGATGACCCTTGAGTCTGCAGAACCCAAGGGAAAAGGGGATAGGTGGTAACAAATGGTAAAACCAAGGTTGGGCCTTGCTGGAGGAGTTTTATTCAAAGCGAACTGTCAAGGGGGTCCCATAAATCACTCAACCGCGTAAGGAACGCAAAATCAAGGAACATGACACCGGTATGACGGAAACTAGGGCGGCAAGAGTGGAACAAAACACCAGGCATAAGGCCGAGCCTTCCACCCTTTACCAAGTATATAGATGCATTAATTAAGATAAGAGATATTGTGATATCCCAACATAAACATAATCCAACAAGGAGCAATCTTCATCTTCACCTGCAACTAGCAACGCTATAAGAGGGGCTGAGCAAAAGCGGTAACATAGCCAAACAACGGTTTGCTAGGAAAAAGGTGGGTTAGAGGCTTGACATGGCAATATGGGAGGCATGATATAGTAAGTGGTAGGTAGCGCGGCATAGCAACAGAGCGAACAACTAGCAAGCAAAGATAGAAGTGATTTCGAGGGTATGGTCATCTTGCCTGAGATCCCGCAAGGAAGAAGAACGAGTCCATGAAGAAGATAAACGGACGTAGTCGAACGAATCCTCACAACTCCGGAACGAAACCAAAGCTAACGAGAGAAGCAACCCGGAAAGAAACAAACAACATAGTAAACAACCAACACATACACATGGCATGATGCACCAACAATTATGATGCATGTCCGGTTTAAATATGCATGGCATGGCAAAGTGCAACAAATAATACTACAAATTAAGTGGAGCTCAATATGCAACGAGTTGCATATTGAAGAAACACCACATCAATTATTTAGTTCTCTCTCAGTTATGTACCCAACAATATTAAATGTTGATTAACATGGCAAGAGGTGAAGCATAAGTAAACTAACTATTTAGGCAAGTTTAAATGAGGCCGGAACAACAAATAACAATTCCGGAAAATCCTCATGTCCATATTTTAGATTTGGTACTGTTCTGCCTAAAACCCATATTTTATTGTTGTTAAACAGGAAAATAAGGTGCAACATGTTAATCTATGCATTTTTCTACCCCATTTACATATAAAGTTTATTAAATTCCGAGTTACGGTTACTTAGTTATGAAATAAATCATTTTAACATGGCATTTAGCAAATTAATACAAACAGCAATTTAAACATTTTAAACATGGATGAGAGTGGCATAATGTGAAACTAGATAAAATTCTAAGCATTTTACATATATAAATCATTTTAATCCGATGCACGGTTAATTAGTTATTACATGCATGAACATGAGGGGTTTTTCTGCAAAACTGGAATACTCTGGATAATGTCTAAATTCGCAGCAGGAAAAAAATACATGCGGGCTGAAACTGCTGGGCGTTGGGGCACTCACCATGGGCCATCAGGCCGGATGGTGGAGAGGCTGGGCTGCAGCGCCTTCTTGGGCCGCGGGCGAGGCGCGATGAGGCACGAGGCAAGGCCGGCCCAGGCACTAGATCGGGAAGAAACGATGACTAGTCAATGCGGGAGGAGGAGGCTCGTTCGAGGACACAACAGAGCACGCCGGGTCGAACTCGCACGCAGCCAACGGCGACGGCGGGGACGCGTGGGACTCCGGCGAGCGACGGGAAGGAGCGGACGGGCGGATCCGGGCACGGGAAGATGGATCCGACCGGTCTTGGAGGAGATCGAGGCGCGCGAGGCAGCTCGAAGCAGAGGAGGCGTCGCCCTCTGCTCGACAGGAAGCAGCGGCAGCAGCGAGAACTTGGCGCGTCGGCGAGGGACTTGCGCGGAAGGCGAGTTGGGTCTTGGTCGGCACTCCAGGAAGCAGCAGGGTGCAGGGAAGGTCCTAGACACCGGATTCGGCAGCTGGGGAGCTCGCCGATGTGTGCGCCCATCCATGGCGTCGGGGAAGAGCCTGGGGCGGCGCCATGCCTCGATCTGTTGCAAGCAGAGAGAGAGGGAGGTGAGGAACGAGGGAAGAAGAGGAAGGGAGGAGGGAGATGGCAGGGGCAGGACGGCCTGGTGGTGACTTCGGTCGCCGGCGGGAGAAGTGGCTCGGGGTCGATGGGGAAAACGAGGAGGAGACCAGGGGAGGCGCTGGTTGGTTCGCTGGTGATCCCGAGGGGAACCAGAGAGAGTGGCGGCGGGAGGAGGATCCCTAGAAAATAGGGTTTGGTCCAAAATGGACTAGGAGTAGACTATATATATGGGAAAAGAGGGGAGTTTGGACCTTCCGACGGAAAATCGATGGACGAGAAAAATAGGCTAGGGAGTCCAATAAAGAAAACGGAGATGTTTTGTAGATGTTAGGAGATGATCTGAATGCAACGGTGATGACTGAGTGGGTCGGGTTCGGGACAGGTTTCAGACGCGCGCGAGAAGGGGTTTTGTGCATTGTTTAGAGAGGCTCAGACGGTCGGACAACAAAAGAACGGTTGGACTGAGAAAGGTCAACGGAGGCAACAGGGAGAAGCGAGAACTACGAACGGACCACGAGTTTAAGAAAACATGCGGATGCAATGCGGATGATGTGATGATGAATGCAACAAATAAATAAATAACACGCGGCAACAATGCAAAACATGGAAAGCGTCTGGAGCGTCAGTCTCGGGGCGTTACACATACCCTCCGAAACTACTCATAGATTCATCAAAATAAGCAAACATCACATTGAAAACAGAATCTGTCAAAACCGAACAGTCTGTAGTAATCTGTATCAAACGTATACTTCTGAAACTCCAAAAATTCTGAAATAAATTGGTGGACCTGAGGAATTTGTCTAGTAATCATCTTCAAAAAGAATCAACTAAATAGCACTCTCCAGTAAAAAGTTTTAGCTAATCTCGTGAGCGCTAAAGTTTCTGTTTTTTTTACAGGATGATCATAAAGACTTCACCCAAGTCTTCCCAAAGGTTCTACTTGACACAAACACTAATTAAAACATAAAACCACATCTAACCAGAGGCTAGATAGATTATTTATTCCTAAACAGAACCAAAAAGCAAGAAACTAAAACAAAATTGGGTTGCCTCCCAACAAGCGCTATCGTTTAACGCCCCTAGCTAGGCATGATGATTTCAATGATGCTCACATAAAACATAAGAATTGAAACATAAAGAGAGCATCATGAAGAATATGACTAGCACATTTAAGTCTAACCCACTTCCTATGCATAGGGATTTTATGAGCAAACAACTTATGGGAACAACAATCAACTAGCATAGGAAGGCAAAACAAGCATAACTTCAAACTTTTCAACACATAGAGAGGAAACTTGATATTATTGCAATTCCTACAAGCATATATTCCTCCCTCATAATAATTTTCAGTAGCATCATGAATGAATTCAACAATATAACCAGCACCTAAGACATTCTTTTCATGATCTACAAGCATAGAATTTTTATTACTCTCCACATAAGCAAATTTCTTCTCATGAATAGTAGTGGGAGCAAACTCAACAAAATAACTATCATATGATTGAAAATTAAGATCAAGATGACAAGTTTCATGGTTATCATTATTCTTTAAAGCATACATGTCATCACAATAATCATCATAGATAGGAGGCATGTTTTCATCATACTAAATTTGCTCATCAAAGCTTGGGGGACAAAAAATATCATCTTCATCAAACATAGCTTCCCCAAGCTTGTGGCTTTGCATATCATTAGCATCATGGGTATTCAAAGAATTCATACTAACAACATTGAAATCATGCTCATCATTCACATATTTTATGCCAAGCATTCTATGTAATTCTTCTTCAAGTACTTGAGCACAATTTTTCTTCCCATAATTTTCACGAAAGACATTAAAAAGATGAAGCGTATGAGGCAAACTCAATTCCATTTTTTTGTAGTTTTCTTTTATAAACTAAACTAGTGATAAAACAAGAAACTAAAAGATTCGATTGCAAGATCTAAAGATATACCTTTAAGCACTCACCTCCCCAGCAACGGCGCCAGAAAAGAGCTTGATGTCTACTACACAACCTTCTTCTTGTAGATGTTGTTGGGCCTCCAAGTGCAGAGGTTTGTAGGACAGTTTTAAATTTCCCTCAAGTGGATGACCTAAGGTTTATCAATCCATGGGAGGCGTAGGATGAAGATGGTCTCTCTCAAGCAACCCTGCAACCAAATAACAAAGAGTCTCTTGTGTCCCCAACACACCCAATACAATGGTAAATTGTATAGGTGCACTAGTTCGGCGAACAGATGGTGATACAAGTGCAATATGGATGGTAGATATAGGTTTTTCTAATCTGAAAATATAAAACAGCAAGGTAACTAATGATAAAAGTGAGCGTAAACGGTATTGCAATGCTAGGAAACAAGGCCTAGGGTTCATACTTTCACTAGTGCAAGTTCTCTCAACAATAATAACATAATTGGATCATATAAATATCCCTCAACATGAAACAAAGAGTCACTCCCAAGCCACTAATAGCGGAGAACAAACAAAGAGATTATTGTAGGGTACGAAACCACCTCAAAGTTATTCTTTCTGATCGATCTATTCAAGAGTCCGTAGTAAAATAACATGAAGCTATTCTTTCCGTTCGATCTATCGTAGAGTTCGTACTAGAATAACACCTTAAGACACAAATCAACCAAAAACCCTAATGTCACCTAGATACTCCAATGTCACCTCAAGTATCCGTGGGTATGATTATACGATATGCATCACACAATCTCAGATTCATCTATTCAAACCAACACAAAGTACTTCAAAGAGTGCCCCAAAGTTTCTACCGGAGAGTCAAGACGAAAACGTGTGCCAACCCCTATGCATAGGTTCATGGGCGGAACCCGCAAGTTGATCACCAAAACATACATCAAGTGAATCACGTGAATATCCCATTGTCACCACAGATAAGCACGGCAAGACATACATCAAGTGTTCTCAAATCCTTAAAGACTCAATCCGATAAGATAACTTCAAAGGGAAAACTCAATCCATTACAAGAGAGTAGAGGGGGAGAAACATCATAAGATCCAACTATAATAGCAAAGCTCGCGATACATCAAGATCGTATCACCTCAAGAACACGAGAGAGAGAGAGAGAGAGAGAGAGAGATCAAACACATAGCTACTAGTACATACCCTCAGCCCCGAGGGTGAACTACTCCCTCCTCGTCAAGGAGAGCGCTGGGATGATGAAGATGGCCACCGGTGAGGGTTCCCCCCTCCGGCAGGGTGCCGGAACAGGGTCCCGATTGGTTTTTGGTGGCTACAGAGGCTTGCGGCGGCGGAACTCCCGATCTATTCTGTTCCCCGATGTTTTTAGGGTATATGGATATATATATAGGCGAAAGAATTCGGTCAGGGGAGCCACGAGGGGCCCACGAGGGTGGAGGGCGCCCCCCTGCCTCGTGCTCTCCTCGTTGATTCCCTGACGTGTACTCCAAGTCTCCTGGATTGCTTCCGTTCCAAAAATAACTCTCCCGAAGGTTCCATTCCGTTTGGACTCCGTTTGATATTCCTTTGCTGCAAAACACTGAAACAAGGGAAAAACAGAAACTGGCACTAGGCTCTGGGTTAATAGGTTAGTCCCAAAAATAATATAATAGTGTTTAATAAAGCCCATAAACATCCAAAACAGAATATATAATAGCATGGAACAATCAAAAATTATAGATAGGTTGGAGACGTATCAGCACCGCACACGGCTAGGAGAAACTTTGATGTGCTATTGGGGTGCCCCCTGGCCACGTATATAAAGGAGGGGAGGGAAGAGGTGGCCGGCCCAAGGGGGGTGTGCCAGGTGTGGGGAATCCTACTAGGACTCCCCAGTCCAAGTTGGATTCCCCTCCTCTTTCCTATTCCTAGTAGGAGAAGGAGGGAAGGAGGAGCAGGAGAGAAGGAAAGCCCCCCCCCCCAAACCCTAGTCTATTCGCTTTTCGTGCCGACCTGTATTCGGAGTTTCTTGGATTTGCGATTTGGGCGAGGGTGCACGCACGCCACTCCTTGGCCAGCCTCCTCTCTTCCACCACTAGGCCCATGAGGCCCAATAACTTCCCGGGGGGGTGGTTCCGGTAACCCCCGGTACTCCAAAACTTATCCGAGACGACCCGAACAATTCCGGTGTCTGAATATAACCTTCCAATATATGAATCTTTATGTCTCGACCATTTAGAGACACCTCGTCATGTTCGTGATCTCATCCGGGACTCCGAAGAAACTTCGGTACATCAAATAACATAACTCATAATACCAATCGTCATCGAACGTTAAGCGTGCGGACCCTACGGGTTCGAGAACTATGTAGACATGACCGAGACACATCTCCGATCAATAACCAATAGTGGAACCTGGATGGTCATATTGGCTCCTACATATTCTACGAAGATCTTTATCAGTCAAACCGCATAACAACATGCATTGTTCCCTTTGTCATCGGTATGTTACTTGCCCGAGATTCAATCGTCCGTATGCTTATACCTAGTTCAATCTCGTTACCGGCAAGTCTCTTTACTCGTTCCGTAATGCATCATCCCACAACTAACTCATTAGTCACATTGCTTGCAAGGCTTATAGTGATGTGCATTACCGAGAGGGCCCAGAGATACCTCTCCGATACTCAGAGTGACAAATCCTAATCTCGATCTATGCCAACTCAACAAACACCATCGGAGACACCTGTAGAGCATATTTATAATCACCCAGTTACGTTGTGACGTTTGATAGCACACTAAGTGTTCCTCCGGTATTCGGGAGTTGCATAATCTCATAGTCATAGGAACATGTATAAGTCATGAAGAAAGCAATAGCAATAAACTAAACGATCATAGTGCTAAGCTAAAGGATGGGTCTTGTCCATCACATCATTCTCTAATGATGTGATCCCGTTCATCAAATGACAACACATGTCCATGGCTAGGAAAATTAACCATCTTTGATTAACGAGCTAGTCAAGTAGAGGGATACTAGGGACACTCTGTTTGTCTATGTATTCACACATGTACTAAGTTTCCATTTAATACAATTCTAGCATGAATAATAAACATTTATCATGATATAAGGAAATATAAATACCAACTTTATTATTGCCTCTAAGGCATATTTCCTTCAGTCTCCCACTTGCACTAGAGTCAATAATCTAGTTCACATCGCCATGCGATTTATCATCAATAGTTCACATCTTTATGTGATTAACACCCATAGTTCACATCGCCATGTGACCAACACTCAAAAGTTTTACTAGAGTCAATAATCTAGTTCACATCGCTATGTGATTAACACTCAAGAGTAATAAGGTATGATCATGTTTTGCCTGTGAGAGAAATTTTAGTCTACGGGTCTGCGTCATTCAGATCCGTATGTATTTTGCAAATTTCTATGTCTACAATACTCTGCACGGAGCTACCTTAGCTAATTGCTCCCACTTTCGATATGTATCTAGATCGAGACTTAGAGTCATCCAGATCGGTGTCAAAGCTTGCATCGACGTAACTCTTTACGATGAACTCTTTGTCACCTCCATAACCGAGAAATATTTCCTTATTCCACTAAGGATAATTTTGACCGCTGTCCAGTGATCCACTCCTGGATCACTATTGTACCCTCTTGCCAAACTCATGGTGAGGTACACAATAGGTCTGGTACATAGCATAGCATACTTTATAGAACCTATGACTAAGGCATAGGGAATGACTTTTCATTCTCTTTCTATTTTCTGCCGTGGCCGGGTTTCGAGTCTTTACTCAACTTCACACCTTGCAACACAGACAAGAACTCCTTCTTTGACTGTTTCATTTTGAACTACTTCAAAAACTTGTCAAGGTGGGTACTCATTGAAAAATAAATCAAGCGTCTTGATCTATCTCTATAGATCTTGATGCTCAATATGTAAGCAGCTTCACCGAGCTCTTTCTTTGAAAAACTCCTTTCAAACACTCCTTTATGCTTTCCAGTAAATTCTATATTATTTTCGATCAACAATATGTCATTCACATATGCTTATTAGAAATGCTATAGTGCTCCCACTCACTTTCTTGTAAATACAGGCTTCATCGCAAGTCTGTATACTATATGCTTTGATCAACTCATCAAAGCATATATTCCAACTCCGAGATGCTTGCACCAGTCCATAGATGGATCGCTGGAGCTTGCACACTTTTTTTTAGCACCTTTAGGATTGACAAAACCTTCTTGTTGTATCATATACAACTCTTCTTTAAGAAATCCATTAAGGAATGCAGTTTTGACATCCATCTGCCAAATTTCATAATCATAAAATGCCGCAATTTCTAACATGATTCGGACAGACTTAAGCATCGCTACGGGTGAGAAGGTCTCACCGTAGTCAACTCCTTGAACTTGTCGAAAACCTTTTGCAACAAGTCAGGCTTTGTAGACAGTAACATTACCATCAGCGTCAGTCTTCTTCTTGAAGATCCATTTATTCTCTATGGCTTGCCGATCATCAGGCAAGTCAACCAAAGTCCACACTTTGTTCTCATACATGGATCCCATCTCAGAGTTCATGGCCTCAAGCCATTTTGCAGAATCTGGGCTCATCATCACTTCCTCATAGTTCGTAGGTTCGTCATGGTCAAGTAACATGACCTCCAGAACAGGATTACCGTACCACTTCCGGTGCGGATCTTACTCTAGTTGACCTACGAGGTTCGATAGTAACTTGATCAGAAGTTTCATGATCATCATCATTAGCTTCCACACTAATTGGTGTAGGTATCACTGGAACTGATTTTTGTGATGTGCTACTTTCCAATAAGGGAGCAGGTACAATTACCTCATCAAGTTCTACTTTCCTCCCACTCACTTCTTTCGAGAGAAACTCCTTCTCTAGAAAGGATCCATTCTTAGCAACGAATATCTTGCCTTCGGATCTGTGATAGAAGGTGTACCCAACAGTCTCCTTTGGGTATCCTATGAAGACACATTTCTCCGATTTGGGTTCGAGCTTATCAGGTTGAAGTTTTTTTTCACATAAGCATCGCTGCCCCAAACTTTAAGAAACGACAACTTGGGTTTCTTGCCAAACCATAGTTCATACGGTGTCGTCTCAACGGATTTAGATGGTGCCCTATTTAACGTGAATGTAGATGTCTTTAATGCATAACCCCAAAACGATGATGGTAAATCGGTAAGTGTCGGGGATATACCCCGCGGTATAACCCGGCCGGAATTATAACCCGGCTGGGACTTGGTAAACCGGCAGAGAGTTAAAACAAATGGTTAAGGCAGACCGTTAAGACAGGGTTAAGGCTACATTATTCAAGTTGAGATCCCATCAAATATGCAAGTGCCATGTCACTACCAGCATGCACCATGGCACTTGGGGGCTAATATAAAGACATTTTTGCTCACCTTACTGAAGACCCGGCTCATCACGTTGTAATGAGCCGGCCCTTGGGGGCTACCAATTTCTCCTGTAAAAAATTCAAGGTACACAAGCCCTAAATCCATTATATTAAAGGGTTCATTGCTCAGTTGGTAAAACACAAGGCTCTTAATCTTGTGGACATGGGTTCAAGCCCCATGATGGGGGTTACATCATATGATGTTCTTTTCAAAGAAGTATATATAAAGTCAAAGCTCAATATTATCTTACTGAGCCGGCCCTTGGGGGCTACACTAGTTGAAGTTTTTATGAGCATAAGGCAATTACAAGTCCCAGGTTGTTGCAAGCATGACAACCCGGCACTTGGGGGCTACATATGTGGAATACTCAGTCCTGACTAGTGATTGAGATGAACAACATGGATTTCTTCAAAGTGGTAATATTTATATTGAAGCAAGTCTTAAGTCATCACTTTGCTCTACTCAAGACTTGGGGGCTACAAGTAATATGGATATGAGGGAGAGAAATCTTCAAAATTCTCAGTTTTAACCCGGCGTCGGCAACAATTATGACTCGGCATCATCTGTTTATAACCCGGCAATTTTGGCAATGATAAACCTGCAAGTTTTACATCTTCAAGCGGGCTGAAGAATCGGATGAGTATTTCAAGGACCAATATTTTTTAAGCTTTGGAAGCTGAGTCAAATGAATTATTCTTCACAATTTTTCTCTGTGAGAAACCAACGTCAGCAAATTGATTATGAAGCTGGCCTGTTAACCCGGATTTTCTAGAAGAAGGAAATGATAAGGAATTAAGGATGATCAGGTGCCAGCTTACAAGAATATTTAACCCGCGGCACAACCTATCAAATTTGTTCTTGAGTTATTTTGCAGGATCAGTTTAACATGGATAAATCCAAATTAAATTGGGGGCTAATGTCGGGGATATACCCCGCGGTATAACCCGGCCGGAATTATAACCTGGCTGGGACTTGGTAAACCAGCAGAGAGTTAAGACAGATGGTTAAGGCAGACAGTTAAGACAGATGGTAAACCGGCGGGTGGTAAACCGGCAGACAGTTAAACTAGGTGGTAAACCGGCAGACAGTCATAAACCGGCAGACAGTCATAACCCGGCAGACAGTCATAACCCGGCTGACAGTTATAACCCGGCAAACAGTCATAACCCAGCAGACAGAGACGCCTGGGGTTAATAAGCCCGAGACGTTAAGAAGCCCATGAAGAGATGTCAGAATAGTTTAAGTATTAATTCGAGTTGGACTCTACATGTAACCCGCCCCTTCAACTTATATAAGGAGGGGTAGGGCACCCCAAGAGGGGGGAGGAAAATGTCTAAGGCTAGATACAACAAAAGGGGGGCCGGCTTATGCGGCGACTCACTCATGAGCATAATGAGACCTAGCCACAAACAACATGTAGGGCTATTACCGGATGATGTTTCCCGGGGCCCGAAGCTGTCTAAATTCTTGTCTTGTGTGTTGATCCACCTCGTGTCTCTCGATTCTGACCAACCCCTTCAAGCTACCGCATAGATGCGTTGGCCTCACGACTGTCACGACCGGTTTTTCAATAATATAATTATTGAGAGACCAATCCCTTTTACGGACCAGTAAGGAAGAATTCCTTCTCACTGGTAGACAATATCATGGTCACAGAAGAAAAATACCAGGAGTACTGAATATAATACAAAGTTGAGCGGAAACTGCCCAACAATTTATTACATGCATGCCGATAAAACAAGACGGCGGATAGGGTGGCAAACTACTAACTCACGATAATAACGGTGGCGGAAATATCACCGCGAAGCGAGTGATATGACTCATGAAGACTACAGCTCTTCGAGCGTCGAAGTGAGGCTCGAGGAGGCTTATTGCGGGTGGCGGAAGCGTATACAATACAAGTGACCAATATCCGGGATCGCACAGGACTGACTGGGATTCCTCTAGGCGTCGGACGCACTATCAAACTCTTCATCCAAGAGATCGCCTTCGTCAACATCTGGCCAAATCAACAAGCCAGGTGAGTACTATGAAAGTACTCGCAAGACAGTTCGGACATAAGATATAACAAATGTAAACATGAAGCATATGAACAAGTTAACGAGTGCGTTCAGACATAGAGATAATAAATACTGGGTGCCAAACGAGGGTCTGAATGACTCCTCGAGAGGAAACTGCAAGAATAATAATACTGGTGCCAAACGAGTGTCTGAATGACTCCTCGAGAGGAAACTGCAAGAATAATAATACTGGTGCCAAACGAGGGTCTGAATGACTCCTCGAGAGGAAACTGCAAGAATAATAATACTGGTGCCAAACGAGTGTCTGAATGACTCCTCGAGAGGAAACTGCAAGAATAATAATGCCGCAGTCGGGCGTCGGGGCGACACCACATAAAGGGCTTATAACAGAAAATAAAGGCAATGCGTGCCACAGTCGGACGTCTGAGCGACATCACATAAAGGGCTTATATTTAAAGTAAGAAAACAAAAACACGCCACAGTCGGACGTCTGAGCGACATCACATAAAGGGCTCATATTGTAGCTCAATAAATCAGTAGCTCGAGATTATAAATTATTGCAAGTACGAGACAAATATAAGATTAGTCCATCCACAGTAATAATAATTTAATTGGGTTCACCACTTGAGCTTGTTCACCGGGGACAAATTTTCCACGCAGATAGATATGGATATACTGATTTCACTACTTGATCATGGATACGATGACTTGGAAGAATTTGACTCTGCAGAGTTTGTACTTAACCACAGCCAACGGATTTCAGTAGTCACGGGGACTAGTTCCGTTTACGGTGTTTTGGAAGAAACACATCTAACCAGTACACACCCATTCAACCTTCCGAAGCCAGGGATCACCCTCGGCAACGTTCAAGAAAAACCTTGAGACGGGGAGGCTACAACCTCGCGTAGCATGGGATCAAATTTCTATACGCGCGCTCTAAGGGGGTGCCCCCCCTCTCGGTCCCAACCGGAAACACCCATGCCCCCTAACCGGATGACTGGCTTTAATCCTAGGCCAAGGTACCATCATCCCGGCCCCTCTGTTTGGTGTGTACACGGAAAGAGGTTACCAACTTACTAAACCGCATCCTGGCAAATGAAACATGTGGTAGCACGGAAGGGGAAAGAACGATAACGTGACTCCGTCCACGTTAACGTCGGAAATTGTCGGATGACGCAAGGCTGGTATGCTACAACAGTACCACCTTGCTGCCCTTCATGTCACCACATGATTAGGCCATCTCTCACCAGAGATCATCGCAACTTTGGAACATGCGGGTAATTGCCTCGCAAACAACGGGGAACTCACCGATACTCATATGCCACGCACAAACTTTCGCGCAAACATGCAAAACACCTATCATATCAAAGGTTCAAACATGCTTGCCTGGTTCGGAGAAGTCGGAGTCTAGCTCGGCGAAGTTCGCGGCTCCGTCACCTCTTCCGGAACCTACGGCAATACGAAACGGGTACTAACGTGAAAACCAACGCGTGCACAGAAACTTCTCCAAAAAATTTCCAAATAAATCCCATAAAAAATTAGACAAAATTTTAAGACTGTCAGAAAAAGAATCACTCAAAAATCTCTTTTCATTAAAAAGTTATAAAGGTTTCTGTCCAGGGACTTATCTGTAATGAAACAGAAAAGTTTCAGGGTTTTAACTGAGAAAACAGAAAACGGTTCGATTGGAAATGCGCAAGCTCAAGGGGGAAAACGTATTTGCCCGAAGGCGCCAACAGAAAACGTTTCGCGTGGGGAAACAGAAGAGAGGCTGACAGGGGGTCCCACATGTCAGGTTTAAAAAGCTCGCCGGCGCCCGAAGACTGCGGCGGACGCCGGCGTCGAACCACGGCGAGTTAGGAGGATCGGAGGGTACCAAGAGCTTCAGCGTGTTCTTCCGCGTCGGTGGGTGGTGGACTCGACCGTCGGGGAGCACTACGTCGACGGCGACACTTTCTCCGGCGAACGGCGGCTCGGGTGGTGCTGGAGAACTCCGGTGGAGGGCTGCAAACTTCGAATTGAAGCGCGGGTCAGAAGGAGGGATGCATAATGAAGCTACTGGCAAGAGATGGGAGGCAGAGGCGCACGCACGGGAGCGAATCGAGCTGGATCCCGTGGCGGGTCGCGGCGGCCGGAGTCGAGGAATGAGACCTCCTCGGGGCTCTTCCAGTGGCTAGGCGTGCTCTAGGTGGAGTGCAGGGATGGTGTGGGTTCGAGTTGAAGCTCGGGCCTCTATTTATAGGCGGATCGACGGGGTGGCCGTGAACGGAGAATCTCCGGCGAGCAATTACGGCGATGCAGTGGATTGGCAGGAGGTTTGAGTGGCCAGGCAGCATCAGTGGGGGTTACTGGTGTCGTTCCTCCGCTAATCCCGGCTGCTCTTGGCGTAACGGCGTCGGTCCACGGTGGAGTGGCCGCACGGGCACGTCGGCGGCAGAGAGCGCGCTCCGCGCCCTGCGGTTCACGACGAAGATGGCAGCGCGTTCGGGGGAGTGGAAGGCCACGCGACGCGCTCCGGTGGCTTGGGCGGCGATGGGTGGCGCCGTCGGCGCTGCGCCTCTCTCTGGCGGCCGCAAAGCCGCCGCTGGCGTCGGTCACGGGGCGGCGCACCTTCTCCTGCTCGTCGCCGACGTCCGCAAGGTGCCAGGCGTTCGTGCGGAGCAGGAACAAGGAGGAGGGGACGAGGAGGAAGGCGCCAACGCTGCACTGTCGAGATCGACAACATGTTCTGAAGAAAACGGCAGTAGGGCATGAACTAAATTTCTGAATCTCTGAACTTGACATTGACAAAGCACTGCAGGTGTTCGACAGAATGATTTGGCAATGAGAAAAAAAATTCTGGAGCTGGCACTTGGTGAGGTGACCACTCAATGCACCCAGAGGCTGCCTGATTTTACTTGGAATTTTTGGAGAAAGATTTGAATGAATTTCACCAAATTTGACAAATCTGGTCCAAACTTGCAGCAAGAGTAGTTTGAAATTTTTGAACTGAAGACCAGTGGATCTTCATGGATCTTGGTTGAGGGTTCAAAGGACTAGGAAGGGAAAAAGGTTTGGGGGCAAAAATCAAAACAGAAAGTGGAGTTCCTTTGTAAATCACCAATGGCTAGAATAGAAGACATAAATTTTATTTGATAAGATTTAAATGGAAGATAATCATATGGAGAGGTACAACTTGCTGGATTTGATGCAAAACATGATCCAAAGATGAGGGGAGGGTTAGGAGAATGGATTAGCACTAAGGCCATGGCAAGAGGGAATTGTTGAAAGTGGCAAAGGATTATCCAAAAGCCATAGTGCATTTTCAAAGAGATTTTCAAAAGTCATTTTCCCCAAATGAAAAGCATTTTGTCTTGAGTCCAAATAAAAAGCAAGAACCTCCAAGACCAAAGACAGATCTTGGGTGAATCCAAATAAAACCTTTGCCATAAAGAAGAAAAAAATATTTGAAAGGGAGAGTTCTTTTGAAGAAAAAATGTTAAATCACCTCCCTCAAGTCCAATAAAATCTTTTGAAAAATCCAAATAAAAATTTGGGTGTCACAACGACTAAGTCCTCACACTAGGACATCTGCCGTGACAATTCCACGACAGTTGGCGCCCACCGTGGGGCTTGCGCACAGTGGTGTTGAGTTCTTGGAGGGATCTCTTCTAGGGTTCGAGAAGCTCGGAGTTTGTGAGGAACAAGTGTGTTACTACTGATTCAACTCAGTATGCATCGGGGAGAATTGTAAAAATCGCTGAAACAACACAAGAAGAGAAGAAAAGAAGACTACGACCCAGACGAGGAGTCAAATCCACCAGGGTTGACCTGCCTTGCCATATCCGGGTCACCACCACGGTTTTGTTGAGCCGTTCCAACTTACTCGCCGAGTCAACATCGCCTTCGCTGACCTGGCAACAAAAGGACCAGAGCAACAACCCACGATTTGGATTTACACGGGGAGTTAAAAAAGGAGGAAGCAAATCCATCACGATCCGGAAGTGGATACAGCGTTGACTCGACTTCCTCTGTAAACCGCTGCTGTCGTGACTCGCCCTGCCTTGCGTGGCCTTTGCAGCAAACCGCCGCCGCACGCAACCCGGCCTGCCTTGACTTCGTCGGCTGCCGCTGCTGGTCTCCTTAATTGGTTACGATCACGACATGGATATGAATAGAGCCACAACCCAGAGAAGGACGGAGATGTGGGAAAGATTCGGATTCTGCTAGTTTAATAAGCGATCACGGCTGCGCGTCATCGGCGAGTCTCTGGTGGCCAATCCTCACGGCTGGTCATCCGCCTTTGAGCCGCCGTTCCGCCTCTACCGAGGCCGTACGACCTGCCTCTGAGCTACCCGAGCTGGTCAAACCGCCACCCCAAACCGCGCCAAAGCTGCCGTGGTGACTCGCCGGCCCCGGCCTCAATCACAGCTGCCGTAGCCTCTGCCTTAAACCGCCCTCACTTCCTCCTGCTCTGCGCTCTTGCGCTGAACCGGCCACGGTCTCCTTCTGCTTCCGACTTGCTGTCGCAGACGCGCGTTGAGCCGCCGCCTCCGCCTCAGCCATGCGTCGCCGTGGCCTCGAGCCTTCGTCACCGTGTTGTCTAAGCCACATGTGCTTCCCACAGCCGCAGGCCAAGTTGCCGCCGTCTATAGCTCTAGTGCTCGCCTCTGCAACAGCCGAGCCGATCCGGCCGGGTGGCCGCAGACCCGCTGTGGGCTCGCCGAGCCTCTTCCACCTCTGCAACCCACCGTTTCCAAGGCGCAACCATAACCCGCCTTGCCGACACCTCGCCACACCAAGTCACCTGTCACCACTTTCGTGTGTGTTGACCCGCCGTTTGCACAACACCGGCCTCACCTCGGGTCACTACCGCCGCCCGGTCGGCCCTGAGCTGCCTGCGGTCGTGATTCGCTTCCGCCGGCTTACCTCCGCCTCGCTTCGGCCTCCGAGTCGCCGCCTGTGGCTGTATTGAGCCGCCCCGACGCGAGCAGTTCTACCCTGACTGGTTTGACCCGCCTGTCATTGCCAGATGTGTTGCCCGTGCTGGATGCGGCCGCGCGCCGTTCAACCTCATCAGCCAGCCCTTCGCGTCGCCGGGCTGTCCTTCACCTGGAGCCACCGAGGCTATGACCCGCCGGCGCCCCCCATTGAGCCGCCACCACAGTCCTCCGCGTCGTTCCTCTGCTATGCCTCTACTATGGCTGGCCCGCCTCCAAAGCCTCACTGATGGGGCCGCGCCGCGAGTCACGTACGCTCAGAACCACCGCCCGCCTCTAGATGGGGTAGTGATCGACCGAGCCTGCAAGCCGCCGACGTCGTCTCGAGGGTCGGCCCCCGCTCTGCTGACCCGCGGACCAGCCGACTGCCGTGATTTGCCCCGCTGGGTCATCTCATCCCGCTGCAGCCACGCCCGCGCGTGCTTAAACCGCCAGTCTCGCGCTGAGTCGCCGCCACCACCACCCGAGCCCAGCCGGACCCTGCCTTGCCGGATCACCCACCCGGGCTCAGCACCTGCACAAAGTAGACGGAGAAAAATCAACCACCTGAAAGATCCA
This sequence comes from Triticum aestivum, assembly GCF_018294505.1. Lineage (NCBI taxonomy): Eukaryota > Viridiplantae > Streptophyta > Magnoliopsida > Poales > Poaceae > Triticum > Triticum aestivum. The sequence goes on from NC_057799.1 coordinate 481,019,597, forward strand.
ATCAGTACAGCTCGGTTTGGGAACTCTGCGATCATGACCCGGAGAAAGACATGGGTTCTGCGGTAACCCTCGCTCCGAGTCATCGCCTGTGACTGTGATGCGCCGTCCCGGTTTATCCTTCCTGGTTTGACCCGCCCATGATTGTCAGCTATGGGACTGGCTTGCTTGGCCTCTCCTCTGTCCGCTGAGCCGCTGCTGTCGTAAGCCGCCGCCGCGGCCCCGGTTTAAGGTCTCCTCAAACAAGAGCCGCCCCGGTTTAAGAGCTCCTTGAGAGAGTGATTAAAGCACCATGAAACTACCGTGGATTATTCATGGGCGCTATCTATACGGATTATCCATCGTCCGGACAAGTCAGGTGATGTTTATCTAAGTTTATTTTATTGGCATATCTTGTTTTTGTCAAAGAACAATTACTTTGGTCTATATATTTTCATGTGCAGGACAAATTGTCTGCTGCAGAAGTGACCACCATGTCACCAAATTTATTGAATGACTCATATTGAGATATACAATGAGTATTGCGAAGGTCATCAACTTGCCACCTTTGAAGTGTTCCGCTGTTTAACTATATGCCGGTTTATATCATGGTCAATTATGGAGAATCTCAATCGAACTCCTCGAGTCGCCTTGAGACTCGGGGGCTACGATGACATGGCTCAATAAATATTGCCAGTTTAAAGCAAGTCAAGAACCCCAGGACGTTGAAGGGAATGATAACCCGGTCCCGGAGGCTGCTGCCATATTGGTGAAAATCTAAAGGCCGTCAAAAAATTTCCTGATCTAAATGAAAATTCCGGTTTAAAATCCGGTTCAAGGGAAAGCTATCTCCCACAAAGCTTTGAAGCTCTCAATATCCGGTTTAAGAAATTCCGTTTCAAGAAGAATTATCTCTTGCAAAGTTCGAGTTCTCAGAAAAAAATAAAGGTTGCCAACGAGAACTTGCTGCCATGATACGCGGTTCAAACATGGGTATCCTGCCTTATGGGCTTATCTTATTGGTCACTTGGGGGCTTCCGGCTCATTGAAGCGAAGCTATGATTACCCTTTAATCCGGCTTATACGCCATTCTTACAAAATACGGTTTGCTACCCAGGTTAAAGGGACCAAAGAGAGTCTGTTGCAAAGCACAACTCAAACATAGGTGCCCATTGAGCATAGCTCAGAAATATTGCTTGGGGGCTCTTTTGTTCTAAAGAACAAGAGTTGCTATAACCCTTGTGATAGGCTTAAAAGCCAGGCCTGCCAGGTGTATTCACCTAAAACCCCGGGTTATCCTGCCTTTTTAAGTAAGCCACTCCGCCCAGGTATTCCTAGAATGACCCGCCGAACGTTTGACAAGTCAATCTTATGCAGACCCTGAACTTGTCAAAGTTAAAACAACGATTGGTTAAAGTGAGGTCCATCTTATAAGGTTTGTAACCGGTTTAACTCAGTGGCCTGGCAGCCCGTGAAAAGCCTCGATTTTCGGCCAGGCAGCCCATGAAAAGCCTTGTTTTTCGTTTGTTTTTATTCGACAGATCTTTTGAGGTTTATTTGATGAGGCTTATAATGCTTTATGATTCACCGGTGTTTATTAACCCGGCCTGGTTTTTGACTATAAGTCGCCAGTGTGAGATAAAATAATATTCGGTGTTTATTGACCCGGCCTGGCTTTTGACTATAAGTCGCCAGTGTGAGATAAGATAATATCCGGTGTTTAATAACCCGACCTGGCTTTGTTCTCAAGCCCGCAATATATGATAATTACCAGTGCCCAAATTTTGGGCTATCACCCTTACTACACTGGCTTGGTAAACCAACAGTGTGACCAAATATCACAGGAACCGGTTTTCAAACCGGGTTATATTATTCAAATCTTTAATAGCCTACATGGCTGGATTTTTATTATGGTTATCAATAACCAGTATTATGATTGAGGTTTTCAAAGTCGCTTTAGCGCAATGGCTATTATCTTATCAATGGATATGATTTATTCTACAATGGAAGGAATAGTCCCGAGTTGCTGCAGGCTTACAACCCGGCACTTGGGGGCTACATTATTCAAGTTGAGATGACATCAAATATGCAAGTCCCATGTCACTGCCAGCATGCACCATGGCACTTGGGGGCTAATGCAAAGACATTTTTTCTCACCTTATTGAAGACCCAGCTCATCACATTGTAATGAGCCGGCCCTTGGGGGCTACCAATTGCTCCTGTCAAAAAATCAAGGTACACAAGCCCTAAATCCATTATATTGAAGGGTTCATTGCTCAGTTGGTAAAACACAAGGCTCTTAATCTTGTGGATGTGGGTTCAAGCCCCATGATGGGGGTTACATCATATGATGTTCTTTTCAAAGAAGTATATATAAAGTCCCAGCTCAATATTATCTTACCGAGCCGACCCTTGGGGGCTACACTGGTTGAAGTTTTTATGAGCATAAGGCAATTACATGTCCCAGGTTGCTGCAAGCATGACAACTCGGCACTTGGGGGCTACATATGTGGAATACTCAGTTCCGACTAGTGATTGAGATGAACAACATGGATTTCTTCAAAGTGGTAATATTTATATTGAAGCAAGTCTTAAGTCATCACTTTGCTCTACTCAAGACTTGGGGGCTACAGGTAATATGGATATGAGGGAGAGAAATCTTCAAAATTCTCAGTTTTGACCCGGTGTCGGCAACAATTATGACTCGGCATCATCTGTTTATAACCCGGCAATTTTGGCAATGATAAGCCGGCAAGTTTTACATCTTCAAGCCGGCTGAAGAATCAGATGAGTATTTCAAGGACCAATATTTTTTAAGCATTGGAAGCTGAGTCAAATGAATTATTCTTCACAATTTTTTTCTGTGAGAAACCAACGTCAGCAAATTGATTATGAAGCTGGCCTGTTAACCCAGATTTTCTAGAAGAAGGAAATGATAAGGAATTAAGGATGATCAGGTGCCGGCTTACAAGAATATTTAACCCGCAGCACAATCTGTCAAATTTGTTCTTGAGTTATTTTGCAGGATCAGTTTAACATGGATAAATCCAAATTAAATTGGGGGCTAATGTCAGGGATATACCCCACGGTATAACCCGGCCGGAATTATAACCCGGCTGGGACTTGGTAAACCAGCAGAGAGTTAAGACAGATGGTTAAGGCAGACAGTTAAGACAGATGCTAAACCGGCAGGTGGTAAAGCGGCAGACAGTTAAACCAGGTGGTAAACCGGCAGACAGTCATAAACCGGCAGACAGTCATAACCCGGCAGATAGTCATAACCCGGCAGACAGTTATAACCCGGCAGACAGTCATACCCCAGCAGACAGAGTCTCCTGGGGTTAATAAGCCCGAGACATTAAGAAGCCCAAGATGTTAAGAAGCCCAGTAAGAGAAGTCAAAATAGTTTAAGTCTTAATTCGAGTTGGACTTTACATGTAACCCGCCCCTTCAACTTATATAAGGAGGGGCAGGGCGCCCCAAGAGGGGCGAGGAAAATCTCTAAGGCTAGATACAACAAAGGGGAGCCGGCTTATGCAGCGACTCACTCATGAGCATAATGAGACCTAGCCACAAACAGCATGTAGGGCTATTACCGGATGATGTTTCCCGGGGCCCGAAGCTATCTAAATCCTTGTCTTGTGTGTTGATCCGTCTCGCGTCTCTCGATTCCGACCAACCTCTTCAAGCTACCGCATAGATGCGTTGGCCTCACGACTAAGTCCTCACACTAGGACATCTGCCGTGACAATTCCACGACAGTAAGAGACATCATAAATCGCACCATATCTAATAAAGTGTGGTTACGACGTTCGGACACAATATTACGTTGTGGTGTTCCAGGTGGCGTGAGTTGCGAAACTATTTCACATTGTTTCAAATGAAGACCAAACTCATAACTCAAATATTCACCTCCATGATCAGACCGTTGAAACTTTATTTTCTTGTTACGATTATTTTCCTCTTCACTCTGAAATTCTTTGAACTTTTCAAATGTTTCAGACTCATGTTTTATCAAGTAGATATACCCATATCTGCTCAAATCATCTGTGAAGGTCAGAAAATAATGATACCCGTCGTGAGCCTTAACACTCATCGAACCTCATACATCAGTATGTATTATTTCCAATAAGTTAGTTGCTCGCTCCATTGTTCCAGAGAATGGAGTCTTAGTCATCTTGCCCATGAGGCATGGTTCGCAAGCATCAAGTGATTCATAATCAAATGATCCCAAAAGCCCATCAGCATGGAGTTTCTTCATGCGCTTTACACCAATATGACCTAAACGGCAGTGCGACAAATAAGTTGCACCATCATTATTAACTATGTATCTTTTGGCCTCAATATTATGAATATGTGTATCACTACGATCGAGATTCAGTAAACCATTTACATTGGATGTAAGACCATAGAAGGTTTTATTCATGTAAACAGAACAACAATTATTCTCTTGACTTAAATGAATAATCGTATGGCAATAAACATGATCCAATCATATTCATGCTCAACGCAAACACCAAATAACATTTATTTAGTTCCAATACTAATCCCGAAGGTAGAGGGAGTATGCGATGGTGATCTTATCAACCTTGGAATCATTTCCAACACACATCGTCACCTTGCCCTTAACTAGTCTCTGTTTATTTTGCAACTCCTGTTTTGAGTTACTACTCTTAGAAACTGAACTAGTATCAAATATTGAGGGGTTGCTATAAACACTAGTAAATTACACATCAATAGCATGTATATCAAATATACCTTTGTTCACTTTGCCATATTTCTTATCCACCAAGTATCTAGGGCAGTTCCACTTCCAGTGACTATTTCTTTTGCAGTAAAAGCACTCAGTTTCAGGCTTAGGTCCAGACTTGGGTTTCTTCACTTGAGCAGCAACTTGCTTGCTGTTCTTCTTAAAGTTCCCCTTCTTCCCTTTGCCCTTTTTCTTGAAACTAGTGGTCTTGTTAACCATCAACACTTGATGCTCTTTCTTGATTTCTACCTTCGTCGATTTCAGCATCGCGAAGAGCTCGGGAATTACTTTCGTCATCCCTTGCATACTATAGTTCATCACGAAGTTCTACTAACTTGGTGATGGTGACTAGAGAATTCTGTCAATCACTATTTTGTCTGGAAGATTAACTCCCACTTGATTCAAGCGATTGTAGTACCCAGACAATGTGAGCACATGCTCACTGCTTGAGCTATTCTCCTCCATCTTTTAGCTATAGAACTTGTTGGAGACTTCATATCTCTCAACTCGGGTATTTGCTTGAAATATTAACTTCAACTCCTGGAACATCTCATATGTGCCATGACGTTCAAAACGTCTTTGAAGTCCCGATTCTAAGCCGTTTAAGCATGGTGCACTAAACTATCAAGTAGTCATCATATTGAGCTAGCCAAACGTTCATAACATCTGTATCTGCTCCTGCAATAGGTTTGTCACCTAGCGGTGCATCAAGGACATAATTCTTCTGTGCAGCAATGAGGATAAACCTCAGATCACGGATCCAATCCGCATCATTGCTACTAACATCTTTCAACTTAGTTTTCTCTAGGAACATATCAAAAATAAAACAGGGGATGCTTTTTCTTGATTTCTACCTTCGCCAATTTCAGCATCGCGAAGAGCTTGGGAATCATTTCCGTTATCCCTTGCATATTATAGTTTATCACCAAGTTCTAGTAACTTGGTGATAGTGACTAGAGAACTCTGTCAATCACTAACTTATCTGGAAGATTTACTCCTCACTTGATTCAAGTGATTGTAGTACTCACACATTTTGAGCATATGCTCACTAGCTGAGCTATTCTCCTCCATCTTGTAGGCAAAGTACTTTGTCAGAGGTCTCATACCTCTTAACACGGGCATGAGTCTGAGATACCAATTTCAACTCTTGGAACATCTCGTATGCTCCATGTCGTTCAAAACATTTTGAAGTCCCGGTTCTAAGCCGTAAAGCATGGTGCTCTAAACTATCAAGTAGTCATCATACTGAGCTTGTCAAAACGTTCATAACGTCAGCATCTGCTCCTGCAATAGTTCTGTCACCTAGCGGTGCACCAAGGACATAATTCTTCTGTGCAGCAATGAGGATAATCCTCAGATCATGGACCTAGTCCGCATCATTGCTACTATCATCTTTCAACTTAGTTTTCTCTAGGAACATGTCATAAATAAAACGGGGAAGCTATACGCAAGCTATTGATCTACAACATAGATATGCAAATACTATCAGGACTAAGTTCATGATAAATTAAAGTTCAATTAATCATATTACTTGAGAACTCCCACTTAGATATACATCCCTCTAGTCATCTAAATGATCACGTGATCCATATCAACTAAACCATGTCCGATCATCACGTGAGATGGAGTAGTTTTCAATGGTGAACATCACTATGTTGATCATATCTACTATATGATTCACGCTCGACCTTTCGGTCTCAGTGTTCCGAGGCCATATCTGCATATGCTAGGCTCGTCAAGTTTAACCTGAGTATTCTACATGTGCAAAACTGGCTTGCACCCGTTGTATGTGAACATAGAGCTTATCACACCCGAGCATCACGTGGTGTCTCGGCACGACGAACTGTAGCAACGGTGCATACTCAGGGAGAACACTTATACCTTGAAATTTAGTGAGAGATCATCTTATAATGCTACTGCCGTACTAAGCAAAATAAGATGCATAAAGGATAAACATCACATGCAATCAATATAAGTGATATGATATGGCCATCATCATCTTGTGCCTTTGATCTCCATCTCCAAAGCACCGTCATGATCACCATCGTCACCGGCTTGACACCTTGATCTCCATCGAAACATCGTTGTCGTCTCGCCAACTATTGCTTCTACGACTATCGCTACCGCTTAGTGATAAAGTGAAGCAATTACATGGTGATTGCATTTCATACAATAAAGCAACAACCATAAGGCTCCTGCCAGTTGCCGATAAGTTTTAGAAAACATGATCATCTCATACAACAATTTATATATCATCACGTCTTGACCATATCACATCACAACATGCCCTGTAAAGACAAGTTAGACGTCCTCTACTTTGTTGTTGCAAGTTTTACGTGGCTGCTACGAGCTTAGCAAGAACCGTTCTTACCTACGCATCAAAACCACAACGATTTTTCATCAAGTGTGATGTTTTAACCTTCAATAAGGACCGGGCGTAGTCAAACTCGATTCAACTAAAGTTGGAGAAACAGACACCCACTAGCCACCTATGTGCTAAGCACGGCGGTAGAACCAGTCTCATGAACGCGGTCATGTAATGTCGGTCTGGGCCGCTTCATCCAACAATACCGCCGAATCAAAGTACGACATGCTGGTAAGCAGTATGACTATTATCGCCCACAACTCTTTGTGTTCTACTCATGCATATAACATCTACGCATAGACCTGGCTCAGATGCCACTGTTGGGGAACGTAGTATTTCAAAAAAAATCCTACGATCATGCAAGATCTATCTACAAGAAGCATAGCAACGAGCGGGGAGAGTGTGTCCACGTACCCTCGTAGACCAAAAGCGGAAGCGTTTATCAACGCGGTTGATGTAGTCGTACGTCTTCACGATCCGACCAATCCTAGCACCGAATGTACGGTACCTCCATGTTCAGCACACGTTTAGCTCGATGACGTCGCTCGTACTCTTGATCCAGTTGAGGCCGAGGGAGAATTCCGTCAGCAGGACAGCGTGGTGACGATGATGATGAAGTTACCGGCGCAGGACTTCGCCTAAGCACTACGATGATATGACCGAGGTGTGTAACTGTGGAGGGGGCACCGCACACGGCTAAGAGAAACTTTGATGTGCTATTGAGGTGCCCCCTGGCCACGTATATAAAGGAGGGGAAGGAAGAGGTGGCCGGCCCAAGGGGGACGCGCCAGGTGTGGGGAATCCTACTAGGACTCCCCAGTCCAAGTCGGATTCCCCTCCTTTCCTATTCCTAGTAGGAGAAGGAGGGAAGGAGGAGGAGGAGAGATGGAAAGAGGGGCCGCCCCCCCCCCCCAAACCCTGGTCCAATTCGGTTTGGGCCAGGGGGCGCGTGCCACTCCTTGGCCAGCCTCCTCTCTTCCACCACTAGGCCCATGAGGCCCAATAACTTCCCAGGGGGTTCCGGTAACCCCAGGTACTCCAAAACTTATCCGAAACGACCCGAACCCTTCCGGTGTCCGAACATAACCTTCCAATATATGAATATTTATGTCTCGAACAATCGAGACTCCTCGTCATGTCCGTGATCTCATCCAGGACTCCGAACAAACTTCGGTACATCAAATCACATAAGTCATAATACAAATCGTCATCGAACCTTAAGCGTGCGGATAATAAGGATGGCAAAGTGAACAAAGGTATATTTGATATAGATGTTATTGATGTGTACTTTACTAGTGTTAATAGCAACCCCAGGGTATTTGATACCGGTTCAGTTGCTAAAGATTAGTAACTCAAAACAGGAGTTGCAAAATGAACAGAGACTAGTTAAGGGCAAGGTGATGATGTGTGTTGGAAGTAATTCCAAGGTTGATAGGATCACCATCACACACTCCCTCTACCTTCGGGATTAGTGTTGAACCTAAATAAATGTTATTTGGTGTTTGCGTTGAGCATAAATATGATTTGATCATGATTATTGCAAATACGGTTATTCATTTAAGTCAGAGAATAATTGTTTTTCTATTTACATGAATAAAACCTTCTATGGTCATACACCCAATGTAAATGGTTTATTGAATCTCGATCGTAATGATACACATATTCATAATATTGATGCCAAAAGATGCAAAGTTAATAATGATAGTGCAACTTATTTGTGGCACTGCCATTTAGGTCATATTGGTGTAAAGCGCATGAAGAAACTCCACGCTAATGGGCTTTTGGAATCACTTGATTATGAATCACTTGATGCTTGCGAACCATGCCTCATGGGCAAGATGACTAAGACTCCGTTCTCGAGAACAATGGAGCGAGCAACTGAATTATTGGAAATAATACATACTGATGTATGCGGTCCAATAAGTGTTGAGGCTCGCGGCGGGTATCATTATTTTCTAACTTCACAGATGATTTGAGCAGATATGGGTATATCTACTTAATGAAGCATAAGTCTGAAACATTTGAAAATTTCAAAGAATTTCATAATGAAGTGGAAAATCATCGTAACAAGAAAATAAAGTTTCTACGATCTGATCGTAGAGGTGAATATTTGAGTTATGAGTTTGGTCTTTATTTCAAACAATGTGGAATAGTTTCGCAACTCACGCCACCTGGAACACCACAGCGTAATGGAGTGTCCGAATGTCGTAATCGTACTTTATTAGATATGGTGCGATCTATGATGTCTCTTACTGATTTACCACTACCGTTTTGGGTTATGCATTAGAGACAGCTGCATTCACGTTAAATAGGGCACCATCTAAATCCGTTGAGATGACACCATATGAACTGTGGTTTGGCAAGAAACCTAAGCTGTCATTTCTTAAAGTTTGGGACTGCGATGCTTATGTGAATACCCAAATCGGAGAAATGCGTCTTCATAGGATACCCAAAGGAGACTATTGGGTACACCTTCTATCACAGATCTGAAGGCAAGATATTTGTTGCTAAGAATGGATCCTTTCTAGAGAAGGAGTTTCTCTCAAAAGAAGTGAGTGGGAGGAAAGTAGAACTTGATGAGGTAATTGTTGTTGGGAAACGTACTATTTCAAAAAAAATCCTACGATCAAGCAAGATCTATCTAGGAGAAGCATAGAAACGAGCCAAGAGACTGTGTCCACGTACCCTCGTAGACCGAAAGCGGAAGCGTTAAGTAACGCGGTTGATGAAGTCGAACGTCTTCGCGATCCAACCGATCAAGTATCAAACGCACGGCACCTCCGCGATCTGCACACGTTCAGCTCGGTGACGTCCCTCCAACTCTTGATCTAGCTGAGGCCGAGGGAGAGTTCCTTCAGCATGATGGCGTGGTGATGGTGATGATGAAGTCACCGGCGCAGGGCTTCGCCTAAGCACTACGACATATGACCGAGGTGTAAAACTGTGGAGGGGGGGCACCGCACACGGCTAAAGATTAACTTGTGTGTCTATGGGATGCCCCCCTCCCCCGTATATAAAGGAGGGGAGGAGGAGGCCGGCCGGCCACAAGGGGCGCGCCAAGGGGGGAGGAATCCTACTCCTAGTAGGAGTAGGTTACCCCCTTTCCTAGTCCAACTAGGAGAAGAAGGAAGGAGAGGGAGAGGGAGAGGAAAAGAGGGGCTGCACCCCCTTCCCTAGTCCTATTCAGACTCCCCTTGGGGGAGGGGCGCGCCACCTCATGGCTGCTGCCCTCTCTCTCCCATAAGGCCCACTAAGGCCCACAACTTCCCGGGGGGTTCCGGTAACCCTTCGGCACTCCGGTTTTATCCGAAACTCTCCGGAACACTTCCGATGTCCGAACAACATGGTCTAATATATCAATTTTTATGTCTCGACCATTTCGAGACTCCTCGTCATGTCCATGATCTCATCCGGGACTCCAAACAACCTTCGGTACATCAACTCACATAAACTCATAATACCAATCGTCATCGAACGTTAAGCGTGCAGACCCTACGGGTTCTAGAACTATGTAGACATGACCGAGACACCTCTCCGGTCAATAACCAATAGCGGAACATGGATGCTCGTATTGGCTCCCACATATTCTACGAAGATCTTTATCGGTCAAACCACATAACAACATATGTTGTTCCCTTTGTCATCGGTATGTTACTTGCCCGAGATTCGATTGTCGGTATCATCACACCTAGTTCAATCTCGCTACCGGCAAGTCTCTTTACTCGTTCCGTAATGCATCATCCCGCAACTAACTCATTAGTCACATTGCTTGCAAGGCTTATAGTGATGTGCATTACCGAGAGGGCCCAGAGATACCTCTCCGACAATCGGAGTGACAAATCCTAATCTCGATCTATGCCAACTCAACAAACACCATCGAAGACACCTATAGAGCATCTTTATAATCACCCAGTTACATTGTGACGTTTGATAGCACACTAAGTGATCCTCCGGTATTCAGGAGTTGCATAATCTCATAGTCATAGGAACATGTATAAGTCATGAAGAAAGCAATAGCAACAAACTAATCGATCATAGTGCTAAGCTAACGGATGGGTCTTTTCAATCACATCATTCTCTAATGATGTGATCCCGTTCATCAAATGACAACTCATGTCTATGGCTAGGAAACTTAACCATCTTTGATTAATGAGCTAGTCAAGTAGAGGCATACTAGTGACACTCTGTTTGTCTATGTATTCACACATGTACTAAGCTTCCGGTTAATACAATTCTAGCATGAATAATAAACATTTATCATGATATAAGGAAATATAAATAACAACTTTATTATTGCCTCTAGGGAATATTTCCTTCAGTCTCCCACTTTCACTAGAGTCAATAACCTAGATTACACAGTAATGATTCTAACACCCATGGAGTCTTGGTATTGATCATGTTTTGCTCATGAGAGAGGCTTAGTCAACGGGTCTACAATATTCAGATCCGTATGTATCTTGCAAATTCTATGTTCCCTCCTTGACTTGATCGCGGATGGAATTGAAGCGTCTCTTGATGTGCTTGGTTCTCTTGTGAAACCTGGATTCCTTTGCCAAGGCAATTGCACCAGTATTGTCAAAAAAGATTTTCATTGGACCCGATGCACTACGTATGACACCAAGATCAGATATGAACTCCTTCATACAGACTCCTTCGTTTGCTACTTCCAAAGCAGCTATGTACTCTGTTTCACACATAGATCCCGCCACGACGCTTTGCTTGGAACTGCACCAACTGACAGCTCCATCGTTCAATATAAATATGTATCCAGCTTGTGACTTAGAGTCATCCGGATCAGTGTCAAAGCTTGCATCGACGTAACCATTTACGACAAGCTCTTTGTCACCTCCATAAACGAGAAACATATCCTTAGTCCTCTTCGGGTATTTCAGGATGTTCTTGACCGATGTCCGGTGATCCACTCCTGGATTACTTTGGTACCTCCCTACTAAACTAATAGAAAGGCACACATCAGGTCCGGTACACAACATTGCATACATGATAGAACCTAGGGCTGAAGCATAGGGAATGACTTTCATTTCCTCTCTATCTTCTGCATTGGTCGGGCATTGAGTCTGACTCAATTCCACACCTTGTAACACAGGCCAGAACCCGTTCTTTGCTTGATCCATTTTGAACTTCTTCAAAACTTTATCAACGTATGTGCTTTGTGAAAGTCCAATTAAGCGTCTTGATCTATCTCTATAGATCTTCATGCCCAATATATATGCAACTTCACCGAGGTCTATCATTGAAAAACTCTTATTCAAGTATCCTTTTATGCTATCCAGAAATTCTATATCATTTCCAATCAACAATATGTCATCCACATATAATATTAGAAATGCTACAGAACTCCCACTCACTTTCTTGTAAATACAGGCTTCTCCAAAAGTCTATATAAAACCATATGCTTTTATCATACTACCAAAACGTTTATTCCAACTCCGAGATGCTTGCACCAGTCCATAAATGGATCGCTGGAGCTTACACACTTTGTTAGCATCCTTTGGATCGATAAAACCTTCGGGTTGCATCATATACAACTCTTCTTCCAGAAATCCATGAAGGACTGCAGTTTTTATATCCATTTGCCAAATTTCATAATCATAAAATGCGGCAATTGCTAACATGATTCAGACGGACTTAAGCATCGCTACGGGTGAGAAGGTCTCATCGTAGTCAACTCCTTGAACTTGTCGAAAACCTTTTGCAACAAGTCGAGCTTTGTAGACAGTAACATTACCGTCAGTGTCAGTCTTCTTCTTGAAGATCCATTTATTCTCTATGGCTTGCCGATCATCGGGCAAGTCAACCAAAGTCCACACTTTGTTCTCATACATGGATCCCATCTCAGACTTCATGGCCTCAAGCCATTTTGCAGAATCTGGGCTCATCATCACTTCCTCATAGTTCGTAGGTTCGTCATGGTCAAGTAACATGACCTCCAGAACAGGATTACCGTACCACTTCCGGTGCGGATCTTACTCTGGTTGACCTACGAGGTTCGGTCGTAACTTGATCAGAAGTTTCATGATCATCATCATTAGCTTCCTCACTAATTGGTGTAGGAATCACAGGAACTGATTTCTATGATGAACTACTTTCCAATAAGGGGGCAGGTATAGTTCCCTCATCAAGTTCTACTTTCCTCCCACTCACTTCTTTCGAGAGAAACTCCTTCTCTAGAAAGGATCCATTCTTAGCAACGAATATCTTGCCTTTGGATCTGTGATAGAAGGTGTATCCAACAGTCTCCTTTGGGTATCCTATGAAGACACATTTCTCCGATTTGGGTTCGAGCTTATCAGGTTGAAGCTTTTTCACATAAGCATCGCAGCCCCAAACTTTAAGAAACGACAACTTGGGTTTGTTGCCAAACCACAGTTCAAATGGTGTCGTCTCAACGGATTTAGATGGTGCCCTATTTAACGTGAATGCAGCCGTCTCTAAAGCATAACCCCAAAACGATAGCGGTAAATCAGTAAGAGACATCATAGATTGCACCATATCTAATAAAGTGCGGTTACGACGTCCGGACACACCATTGCGTTGTGGTGTTTCGGGTGGCGTGAGTTGCGAAACTATTCTACATTGTTTCAAATGAAGACCAAACTCGTAACTCAAATATTCTTCTCCACGGTCAGACGTAGAAACTTTATTTTCTTGTTACGATGATTTTCCACTTCACTCTGAAATTCTTTGAACTTTTCAAATGTTTCAGACTTATGTTTCATTAAGTAGATATACCCATATCTGCTCAAATCATCTGTGAAGGTCAGAAAATAACGATACCCGCCGCGAGCCTCAACACTCATCGAACCACATACATCAGTATGTATTATTTCCAACAAGTCTGTTGCTCGCTCCATTGATCCATAGAATGGAGTCTTAGTCATCTTGCCCATGAGGCATGGTTCGGAAGCATAGAATGATTCATAATCAAGTGATTCCAAAAGCCCATCAGCATGGAGTTTCTTCATGCACTTTACACCGATATGACCTAAACGGCAGTGCCACAAATAAGTTGCACTACCATTATTGAACTTATATCTTTTGGCTTCAATACTATGAATATGTGTGTTACTACTATCGAGATTCAACAAAAATAGACCACTCATCAAGGGTGCATGACCATAAAAGATATTACTCATATAAATAAAACAACCATTATTCTCTGATTTAAATGAATAACCGTCTCGCATCAAACAAGATCCAGATATAATGTTCATGCTTAACGCTTGCACCAAATAACAATTATTCAGGTCTAAAACTAATCTTGAAGGTAGATGTAGAGGTAGCGTGTCGACGGCTATCACATCGACTTTGGAACCATTTCCCACGCGCATCGTCACCTCGTCCTTAGCCAATCTTCGCTTAATCCGTAGCGCCTGTTTTGAGTTGCAAATATGAGCAACAGAACCAGTATCAAATACCCAGCACTACTGCGAGCATTAGTAAGGTACACATCAATAACATGTATATCAAATATACCTTTCACTTGGCCATCCTTCTTATCCTCCAAATACTTGGGGCAGTTATGCTTCCAGTGACCAGTCCCTTTGCTGTAGAAGCACTCAGTCTCAGGCATAGATCCAGACTTCGGCTTATTCACTTGAGCAGCAACTTGCTTTCCGTACTTCTTGAAGTTCCCCTTCTTCCCTTTACCCTTTTTCTTGAAACTAGTGGTCTTGTTGACCATCAACACTTGATGCTCCTTCTTGATTTCTACCTCCGCAGCCTTTCGCATTGCGAAGAGCTCGGGAATTGTCTTCCCTTGCATATTATAGTTCATCACGAAGCTTTTGTAGCTTGGTGGCAGTGATTGAAGAAACCTGTCAATGACACTATCAACCGGAAGATTAACTCCCAATTGAGTTAAGTGATTATGATACCCACACATTTTGAGTATATGTTCATTGACAGAACTATTCACCTCCATTTTGCAGCTGTAGAACTTATTGGAGACTTCATGTCTCTCAATCCGGGTATTTGCTTGAAATATTAACTTCAACTCCTGGGACATCTCATATGCTACATGACGTTCAAAACATCGTTGAAGTCCCGGTTCTAAGCCGTAAAGCATCGCACACTGAACTATTGAGTAGTCATCAGCTTTGCTCTGCCAGGCGTACACAACGTCCGGCGTTGCTCCTGCAGCGGGTCTTGCACCTAGCGGTGCTTCCAGGACGCAATTCTTCTATGCAGCAATGAGGATAATCCTCAAGTTACGGACCCAGTCCGTGTAGTTGCTACCATCATCTTTCAACTTAGCTTTCTCTAGGAACGCGTTAAAATTCAAAGGAATAGTAGCACGGGCCATTGATCTATAACAACATAGACATGCAAAATACTATCAGGTACTAACTTCATGATAAATTAAAGTTCAATTAATCATATTACTTAAGAACTCCCACTTAGATAGACATCCCTCTAATCATCTAAGTGATCACGTGATCCAAATCAACTAAACCATGTCCGATCATCACGTGAGATGGAGTAGTTTTCAATGGTGAACATCACTATGTTGATCATATCTAATATATGATTCACGCTCGACCTTTCGGTCTCAGTGTTTCGAGGCCATATCTGCATATGCTAGGCTCATCAAGTTTAACCCGAGTATTCTGCGTGTGCAAAACTGGCTTGCACCCGTTGTATGTGAACGTAGAGCTTATCACACCCGATCATCACGTGGTGTCTCGGCACGACAAACTTTCGCAACGGTGCATACTCAGGGAGAACACTTGTACCTTGAAATTTAGTGAGAGATCATCTTATAATGCTACCGCCGAACTAAGCAAAATAAGATGCATATAGGATAAACATCACATGCAATCAATATAAGTGATATGATATAGACATCATCATCTTGTGCCTTTGATCTCCATCTCCAAAGCACCGTCATGATCACCATCGTCACCGGCTTGACACCTTGATCTCCATCGAAGCATCGTTGTCGTCTCGCCAACTATTACTTCTACGACTATCACTACTGCTTAGTGATAAAGTAAAGCAATTACATGGCGATTGCATTTCATACAATAAAGCGACAACCATAAGGCTCCTGCCAGTTGCCGATAACTTTTAGAAAACATGATCATCTCATACAACAATTATATATCATCACGTCTTGACCGTATCACATCACAACATGCCCTGCAAAAACAAGTTAGACGTCCTCTACTTTGTTGTTGCAAGTTTTACGTGGCTGCTACGGGCTTAGCAAGACCCGTTCTTACCTATGCATCAAAACCACAACGATTTTTCGTCAAGTGTGTTGTTTTAACCTTCCACAAGGATCGGGCATAGTCACACTCCATTCAACTAAAGTTGGAGAAACAGACACCCACTAGCCACCTGTGTGCGAAGCATAGCGGTAGAACCAGTCTCATGAACATGGTCATGTAATGTCGGTCTGGGCCGCTTCATCCAACAATACCGCCGAATCAAAGTATGGCATGCTAGTAAGCAGTATGACTATTATCGCCCACAACTCTTTGTGTTCTACTCATGCATATAACATCTACGCATAGACATGGCTCGGATGCCACTGTTGGGAAATGTAGTGTTTCAAAAAAAATCCTATGTTCACGCAAGATCTATCTAGGAGAAGCATAGCAAAGAGCCGGGAGAGTGTGTCCACGTACCCTCGTAGACCAAAAGCGGAAGCATTAAGTAACGCGGTTGATGTAGTCGAACGTCTTGGCGATCCAACCGATCAAGTACCGAACGCACAGCACCTCCGCGATCTGCACACGTTCAGCTCGGTGACGTCCCTCGAACTCTTGATCCAGCTGAGGTCGAGGGAGAGTTCCGTCAGCACGATGGCGTGGTGATGGTGATGATGAAGTTACAGGCGCAGGGCTTCGCCTAAGCACGACGACGGTATGACCGAGGTGTAAAACTGTGGAGGGGGGCACCGCACACGGGTAAAGATTAACTTGTGTGTCTATGGGGTTCCCCCCTCCCCCGTATATAAAGAGGGGAGGAGGAGGCCGGCCGGCTACAAGGGGCGCGCCAAGGGGGGAGGAATCCTACTCCTAGTAGGAGTAGGTTTCCCCCTTTCCTAGTCCAACTAGGAGAAGAAGGAAGGAGAGGGAGAGGGAGAGGGAAAGAGGGGCTGCGCCCCCCTCCTCTAGTCCTATTCGGACTCCCGTTGGGGGGGTGCCACCTCATGGCTGCTTCCCTCTCTCCCCCCTAAGTTCCACTAAGGCCCACAACTTCCCGGGGGGGTTCCGGTAACCCTCCGGCACTCCGGTTTTATCCGAAACTCTCCGGAACACTTCCGGTGTCCGAACAACATGGTCCAATATATCAATCTTTATGTCTCGACCATTTCGAGACTCCTCATCATGTCCGTGATCTCATCCTGTACTCTGAACAACCTTCGGTACATCAAATCACATAAACTCATAATACCAATCGTCATCGAACGTTAAGCGTGCGGACCCTACGGGTTCGAGAACTATGTAGACATGACCGAGACACCTCTCTGGTCAATAACCAATAGCGGAACGTGGATGCTCATATTGGCTCCTGCATATTCTATGAAGATCTTTATCGGTCAAACCGCATAACAACATACGTTGTTCCCTTTGTCATCGGTATGTTACTTGCCCGAGATTCGATCGTCGGTATCATCCCCCTAGTTCAATCTCGTTACCGGCAAGTCTCTTTACTCGTTCCGTAATGCATCATCCCGCAACTAACTCATTAGTCACATTGCTTGCAAGGCTTATAGTGATGTGCATTACCGAGAGGGCCCAGAGATACCTCTCCGACAATCGGAGTGACAAATCCTAATCTCGATCTATGCCAACTCAACAAACACCATCGGAGACACATGTAGATCATCTTTATAATCACCCAGTTACGTTGTGACGTTTGGTAGCACACTAAGTGTTCCTCCGGTATTCGGGAGTTGCATAATCTCATAGTCATAGGAACATGTATAAGTCATGAAGAAAGAAATAGCAACAAACTAATCGATCATAGTGCCAAGCTAACGGATGGGTCTTGTCAATCACATCATTCTCTAATGATGTGATCCCATTCATTGAATGACAACTCATGTCTATGGCTAGGAAACTTAACCATCTTTGATTAATGAGCTAGTCAAGTAGAGGCATACTAGTGACACTCTGTTTGTCTATGTATTCACACATGTACTAAGTTTCCGGTTAATACAATTCTAGCATGAATAATAAACATTTATCATGATATAAGGAAATATGAATAACAACTTTATTATTGCCTCTAGGGCATATTTCCTTCAACTGTACCTTCTCTCAAATTGGAAAGTAGCTCATCACGGAAAACCTTTCCCGTGATGCCTACACCAACAAGTGAGGAAGCTAATGATAATGATCACGAAACTTCGGATCAAGTTACTACCGAACCTCGTAGGTCAAACAAAGCACGTTCCACAGCAGAGTGGTACGGTAATCCAGTTCTAGAAGTCATGTTACTAAGACCATGACGAACCTATGAACTACGAGGAAGCGATGATGAGCCCAAATTTCGCGAAATGGCTTGAGGCCATGAAATCTGAGATGGGATCCATGTATGAGAGCAAAGTATGGACTTTGGTGGACTTTCCCGATGATCGGCGAGCCAGAGAGAATAAATGGATCTTCAAGAGGAAGACGGACGCTGATGGTAGTGTTACTGTCTACAAAGCTCGAATTGTCGCAAAAGGTTTTCGAGAAGTTCAAGGTGTTGAATACGATGAGATCTTCTCACTCGTATCGATGCTTAAGTCTGTCCAAATCATGTTAGCAATTGCCACATTTTATGAAATCTGGCAAATGGATGTCAAAACTGCATTCCTTAATGGATTTCTTAAAGAAGAGTTGTAAATGATGCAACCAGAAGGTTTTGTCAATCCTAAAGGTGCTGACAAAGTGTGCAAGCTCCAGCGATCCATCTATGGACTGGTGCAAGCATCTCGGAGTTGGAATATACGCTTTGATGAGTTGATCAAAGCATATGGTTTTATATAGACTTTCGGAGAAGCCTGTATTTACAAGAAAGTGAGTGGGAGCACTACAGCCTTTCTGATAAGTATATGTGAATGACATATTGTTGATCGGAAATGATGTAGAATTTTCTGGAAAGCATAAAGGAGTGTTTGAAAGGAGTTTTTTCAAAGAAAGACCTCGGTGAAGCTGCTTACATATTGAGCATCAAGATCTATAGAGATAGATCAGGACGCTTGATAAGTTTTTTTTCAGTGAGAACATACCTTGACAAGATTTTGAAGTAGTTCAAAAAGGAACAGTCAAAGAAGGAGGTCTTGCCTGTGTTGCAAGGTGTGAAGTTGAGTAAAGACTTAAAATGACCACGGCAGAAAATAGAAAGAGAACGAAAAGTTATTCTCTATGCCTCAGTCATAGGTTCTATAAAGTATGTTATGCTGTGTACCAAACCTATTGTGTACCTCACCATGAGTTTGGCAAGAGGGTACAATAGTGATCCAGGAGTGGATCACTGGATAGCGGTCAAAATTATCCTTACTGGAATAAGAATATGTTTCTCGGTTATGGAGGTGACAAAAAGTTCGACGTAAAGGGTTACGTCGATGCAAGCTTTGACACTGATCCGGATGACTCTAAATCTCAATCTGGATACATATTGAAAGTGGGAGCAATTAGCTAGAGTAGCTCCGTGCAGAGCATTGTAGACATAGAAATTTGCAAAATACATACGGATCTGAATGTGGCAGACCCGTTGACTAAACTTCTCTCACAAGCAAAACATGAGCACACCTTAGTACTCTTTGGGTGTTAATCACATGGCGATGTGAACTAGATTATTGACTCTAGTAAACCCTTTGGGTATTGGTCACATGGCGATGTGAACTATAGAGTGTTAAATCACATGACGATGTGAACTATTGGTGTTAAATCACATGGCGATGTGAACTATATTATTGACTCTAGTGCAAGTGGGAGACTGAAGGAAATATGCCCTAGAGGCAATAATAAAGATGTTATTTATATTTCCTTATATCATGATAAATGTTTATTATTCATGCTAGAATTGTATTAACCAGAAACTTGATACATGTGTGAATACATAGACAAAACACAGTGTCCCTAGTATGCCTCTACTTGACTAGCTCGTTGATCAAAGATGCTTATGTTTCCTGACCATAGACATGTGTTGTCATTTGATGAACGGGATCACATCATTAGAGAATGATGTGATGGACAAGACCCATCAGTTAGCTTAGCATTATGATCGATTAGTTTTGTTGCTATTGCTTTCTTCATGGCTTATACATATTCCTCTAACTATGAGATTATGCAACTCCCGGATACCGGAGGAACACCTTGTGTGCTATCAAACGTCACAACATAACTGGGTGATTATAAAGATACTCTACAGGTGTCTCCGAAGGTGTTTGTTGAGTTGGCATAGATCGAGATTAGGATTTGTCACTCCGTGGATCGAAGAGGTATCTCTGGGCCCTCTCGATAATGCACATCACTACAAGCCTTGCAAGCAATGTGACTAATGAGTTAGTTACGGGATGATGCATTACGGAACGAGTAAAGAGACTTGCCGAAAATGAGATTGAACTAGGTATGAGGATACCGACGATCGAATCTCGGGCAAGTAACATACCGATGACAAAGGGAACAACGTATGTTGTTATGCGGTTTGACCGATAAAGATCTTCGTAGAATATGTAGGAGCCAATATGAGCATCCAGGTTCCGCTATTGGTTATTAACCGGAGAGTGTCTCGGTGATGTCTACATAGTTCTCGAACCCGTAGGGTCCGCACGCTTAACGTTCGATGATGATTTGTATTATGAGTTATGTGATTTGATGACCGAAGTTTGTTCGGAGTCCCGGATGAGAACACGAACATGACGAGGAGTCTCATGGTCGAGAGCTAAAGATTCATATATTGGAAGGCTATATTCGGACATCTGAAAGGTTCCCAGTGATTCGGGTATTTTTCGGAGTACCGGGGAGTTACGGGAATTCACCGGGAGAAGTAATGGGCCTTATTGGGCCATACGGGAAAAGAGGAGGCAGGCCACGGGGAGGTGGCACCCCCCCATGGGTCCGAATTGGACTAGGGAAAGGGGGTGGCGCCCCCCTTGCCTTTTCCTACTCCCTCTCTCTTTCCCTCTTTCCTTCTCTCCTACTCCGAAAAAGGAAAAGGATTCCTACTAGGACTTGGAAGTCCTAGTAGGACTCCATACTCTTGGCGCGCCCCTAGGGGGTTGGCCTCTCTTCCTCCCTCCTTTATATACGTGGGCAGGGGGCACCCCAAAGGTAAGTCTTCTCTTAGCCGTGTGCGGTGCCCCTCTCCATAGTTACACACCTCGGTCAAATCGTCGTGGTGCTTAGGCGAAGCCCTGTGCCGGTAACTTCATCATCACCATCGCCAAGCTGTCGTGCTGACGAAACTCTCCCTCGTCCTCAACTAGATCAAGAGCTCGAGGGACGTCGTCGTGCTGAACATGTGCTGAACACGGAGGTGCCGTACGTTTGGTACTTGGATCGGTTGGATCGTGAAGACGTTCGACTACATCAACCGCG
Organism: Triticum aestivum; assembly: GCF_018294505.1. Classification (NCBI taxonomy): domain Eukaryota; kingdom Viridiplantae; phylum Streptophyta; class Magnoliopsida; order Poales; family Poaceae; genus Triticum; species Triticum aestivum. The sequence goes on from NC_057799.1 coordinate 481,041,249, forward strand.
TTACTAAACGCTTCCGCTTTCGGTCTACGAGGGTACGTGGACACACTCTCCCCTCTCATTGCTATGCATCTCCTAGATAGATCTTGCGTGATCGTAGGAATTTTTTTGAAATACTATGTTCCCCAACAGTGGGAGGGATCGCAAGCTTGCGTAGATGGGGGTTGGGGCTTTAGCTTGGTCCCTTTGGACTGCTCGTAACAAAGCAACCATAGAGGAAATGTTCTTTCGACACCCTACTGATGTAGTGTACAAACTAGTTACTTGCTTGCAGTTATGGAAGGGGTTGACGAGACCAAGGGATCGTGCCTACGTGGATCGCCTCGTCAACGGGCTGAAGGGAAAGTGTGTTTATCTTCGACGGTTTGAATAAAGGGACTACACCGGCAGGCGCACCGCCCTCATCCAGGTGCCCGGCTCGAGATTTGTGGCCATGCCTGCGACCAGTGTTGCGTCGCTGTATCTGGCCTTCGTGCCTTGTATCTTTCTTTTTGCCTTTGAACCTCTTTCTTTCATTGCATTGTACTTTGTAAGGGCCTCATCATTAAGGTCGGGCAAGCACCTCCGCTCTAAAAAAAGTATTAGAAATAGCTTACGGGCCTGTGGAGATCGTTGAGTAGGACAGCTTGCGGGTTGCCCTATCGCTGGTGCTCGCAGACTATCCGGACACCGTGTCTTGGTAGCTGACCCTCTCAGGGATCTTCTCGGTTGGCTTGACATATCATGCCTTGTGTTGACGACCGTCTCTATCCTGAACCTTTCCACTACGGAAAGCACTCATTCCGCTGAAGATCAAGACTTTCTGTTCGGCAGCTACTATGGGTTCACCTCCCTTCTGGGATGGTGGTGCTCAAGCAGCACGGCCCTGGTGATGGGTTGTGCCCCCTTTGTGGTGTTCCGGAGAGAGGGGCACACATCTCCTTCTCATGCACTAGGGCAATATTCATGTGGAGCTTTGTCCGTGAGGCTCTGAGGACTGGCTGGGAGGCCTTGGACCTAGTCAGGTTCCTACAAATCCGTGCCAACCAGGACGGGAGGAGGAGATGCCTCGTCTGAATAGTATTTGCGGCTCTAGCTTGGACTTTATGGACGATGCATAACAATATGGTGGTTGAGTGGGTCTTTCTTTGGCGGGCCTCTAACTCTATCTTTAAATTCCTTGCATTTTTGCAAGACTAGCACCCGCTATCTAGGCAGCGAGATCGCTACCGGCTTGGACTCATGGTGGATTCCCTGACTGCTACCATGTGCCATCTTACCTCGCTGCATATCACCTGAGCTACTGACCACTTGGTGGTCTTTTTTCATCTTTCCTTTACGCTTCCTTTTGGGCATGTTTGTGTTGTTGCCCCAGCTGACTTATTTATTTTTAATGTGGTGCTTGAACTTGTTAAATACTACTCCGATGTAAAAAAATATGATCCATCTCGGATTCAAGCTTCGAGTTCAAGAGTGAAATCATGGACGTCGAAGAAGATGAGGTAATATTGATGGTTGTTAAATGGATAGCGGCAACCGAAACGAAGAGGAAGTGTCCGGGTCATAGGTTGATTGTGCAACATTTCACCAGAACATAGTCGAAGGCCATGAGAAGCTTAAGCGCGACTACTTTCTATCTGTTTGTATCTTCTCGTCGTATCTGTTCCTGTGGCACTTCCGCGTGATCGAACGACTATCACGTTGAATTGCAGACGACATGGAAGCTAATGAACCTTTCTTTCAACAACGGAAAAATGACACCAGTTTTCTGGGTTTTATCCCTTTTCTGATGGTGACCGCGACACTTCTAATGATTGCATATGGCATTCCTGCAGATGAATTGGATGGCAATCTTCGAATGGCCGAAGTTATAACCATAAAGTGTATGAAATTGTTTGCTGAAATTGTGGTGGGGTGTATGGAGAGGCTTCTGGCAATGCTTGAAGTAAAAGCCTGGCCTAGGATGCTAGGGAGTGTTGACTGTATGCACTTGACTGCAAGAATCGCCCTGTATCTTGGCATAGCCAATTCATCGGGCATTCTTGTGATCCAACAATAACTTTGAAAGTTTATGCCTTCAAAGATTTATGAATTTGGGATTACTACTTTGGGTTGTCTGGATCTCACAATGACAGCATTGTCTTGTCGAGATCTCAATGTTTGCAAGGGTAGTTGTTGGTACTTCTCCACCTTGCAACTTCATGGTTAATGCTCATTAGTATGAGCAAGACTGCTACCTAGCCGATGACATCTATCCATCTTGGTCAATATTTGTGAAGACAATTCCTAATCTTGAAATCTGGAAACATAAATATTTTGCCAAGATGTAAGAAGCTCGTATGAAAGAAGTTCAGAGGGCATTTGGAGTGCTGCAGGCAAGATTTTCAATTGCTCGGGAGCCTGCAAGTTTCTGAAACAAGGATGTCTTGTCAAACATCATGACATAGTCTGTGATCCTACACAACATGATCATAGAGGATGAGAGGGATATGTTAAGCCCCATTGACTATGAAGATATTGCAACAATCATCAGGCCTCACAGGCACACAAGCCTCATTCAAGCATTTCTTGAGGTGTACCGAAAGATTAAAGATTAGACCATTCATCATGAGATGAAGGAGGATCACAATGAGCATCATTGGAAGGTAGGTGGGAGATAGTCTGTTCAAATTACTTTGAAATCAATTTATTTATACTTGAAAAATTTATTTGTTTTATTTGATCGGATTATTTGTTGCATTTGGATTATCGATTAATTCAGATTATTTGATGTATTTGTATTAATGATTTGAATAATATTTGTTGAATTAATAAACTATTTGATCTAAATTATTGCAATAGTGTAGAAAGAAGAAAACAAAAAAAAGGTCACATTATGGTGACTTTTTGTTTGCGCACAGCCTCTGCAACTTAGTAAACATCATGAAGCGCGTTCTATATATGTTACGGACTGCGAATATGACAACTCTGCTAGAGTTTCTATTATGAGGTAAGAAAGCAAGTATATATGAACTATTCGAAAGACAAAGGTGTATATGGTTCCACGCGCACCCAGGTGAATAGTGAATTCAAAAAAATACTGGGAAATTTTAAAAAAAATTAGGATACTAAACTTGGTTGACCATTGTACTCGCGTGTGAAGTTTCATGAAGTATTGACATTCTTGGTATTCTTACTGAAGAAAATACAATTGGGGCCATACTATTCATCAAAGTTTGTTTTATATAGCTTTGATTTTATCAAAAAAATTCTAGAATACCATGGATGTCATTTCTTGGTGAAACTTCATACATGACTATGCCAGTTGACTATGTATGTTAAAAAACAGCTTTTTAATATATATTTTTAGTATTTTTTTGAATTTACTATTCATAAGGGCATTTCTTTACAATCTTGTTACTCGTGCAACTTTTATAGGGCAGCCGAATTTACATTTACTCACTTAATGGCAAAGATTCTGGCAAAAAAAGATGATGGCAAATATTGAATTCTCATGTGAGAGCGTCTTAAAGGTTATACTCTCTTTTCGCCTGAAAAAAAAAAGGTTAACTCTCCTCGCATCTGTGTGGTCTACAGGACAAATTTCTCATCCCACTTAAGATTCTACTCCATCTTCTCGCATGATGCGAAAATCTTGTGAAATGTAGATGCGCATATTGAATCGCAATGGATTCCCCGCCGGTGGTCACTGACGAGGCAGCACAACACACGGCAGCGATAGGCGTAGCAGGACAATTGTTTAGGGTGGCGGTGGTCCCTCGGATTCTGCCCCCAACGCCCTTTGACACCCAACATCAGGACACCACACCATCACGCAATGGGTTTGCTCTTCCTTGTGCACAGGTGCACCCATTACGTGCGTGAATAGTTCACCACTCGGTACCGCGTGGTTCAGGTCATTCAACCACGACGCGCAAATTTCCTCCCGTATTCGTGTGCGGACAAAAGATTAGTCTACGGACACGCATGCAGAAGACCGCTATCCAACATTGTCCGTATACATTTCAAACACTTCTACAATAAACAGGATGAAATTCACGTAAGCACGGCTGGATTACATATAAGCATGACGGATTTTATTACATTTACATCAATTAAGCAGTGCTTGTCCAGCTCTGAAGGTATAATTAATACCTAATCAAACGATCGCCGGCGCCCGTTCCCCGTGCGCGGCCATGAGCCCCAAGAACTGAAGCTTTGCCTTCTCCAGTTCCGCCTCGGCGCTCTCTAACTCCGCCTCCGTAACCTCCGTCTCCGGAGCCCCGGAAAATGAAGTTGTCCGCCTCCACGTCGCGGCCAAGCGACTAATCGGCCGCCGATGCTCAGTTCACCAAGCTTGGCACTGACAGGAGGGAAGGAATGGTGGCCTTCTTGGGACCCAACCGGTGGCGACCTACCATGCACTACTTTTCCTCGCTGCCGGCGTCGCCCGCGGACGTGCCAGCTTCGTGGCCGTGGTGGCGGGGTGAGGCCTCGGCGGAGCCGGCAATGTCATCCTCGTCGTCGGTCTCGCTGAACACCGCCTCGCCCGCCTCGTCATCCCACTCCTTATAGGCGGCCGCCAGTTCCTCTGCCTGCTGGCAGTACCGCCCGCGGGCGAGGCAGATCTTGTGGCCGAGCGGTAGGAGTCAAGCAGCACCGCCTGCGCCGCCGAGTTCGCGTCCGATGCGATCGCCCTGCCGGCGGAGAGCTGCTCCTCCGCCTTACAGGTGCTGCTGGAGGAGTTGGTGGTTGTAGGCGGCGTCAACCTGCGCCTCCCAGAGCTGCTCCTCCCGCACCATGTCCATGTAATGGCCTTGGGCCTCGCCGATGGTCATGGTGCAATGCGCCAGCGAGGGTGGCACATAGGAGGAGGAGGGTTGCGGGAACAAGGAGGGTGGTGTTGTCTCGTTGTCGGACGCGTCCTCCAAAAAGTTGTCGTCCTCCGGTTGCCTATTGGCCAACCAGCCAACAACAATGGCGGCCATCTCCTTCTTCCGGTCCGGCGTCCGCCTATCCCAAAGAGCTTTGTCGGATGAGGAATCCATGGTGAGAGTGGTGCAAAGAGGGATTGGAGGCGGATGACTGCGGCTATGGCCGAGGCAGCAGTTTATATAGCAATGATGGCCGGCAGAGGGACGGACAGGTGGCGCCGAAGTAGACGCTTCGGCAACTGTGTGTCATTAATGTGGGCGGTAGACGGACGGACGGACGTCTGTCATGTCGTTTGAACGCGGAGCAGTCACCTACACCAGGAAGCGGCATGCGCGGCGCTCTCTCGGCCGGCGCGCCGCTTCAATGCCGGCGCGAGTGAGCGGTCGCGTCCGCTCTACCTGACATGAATTCAGGCACTGATGCTCTGGAGCGGCGCTGACCGTTTCGAGCGAGAAGCGCGCGCAAGCGAGGGATGGGTTTGGGTGAGCCAATGTGGCCAGACGCTGGCTTGGTGTTGTCCGTACGCGCGTAAAGTCCCCCACATTTGTCTCTGGTTTACCGGAGAAAATGCGTTCCGACCGCCCTGCGGACCGATACAGGCCCATGATGGATGGATTCCGCGGACTGGACAGTGCGATCCAGACGTATGCGGGCGATTTGCAGGTCGGCGTTGAAGATGCCCTTAGAGCACTTGTAATCAGACCCCACCTATCCCTTAGGCCCTGTTCAGTTATATAGGATAGTTCCCCTCATGGAAACCTCCAGGGATTGGTGATCAGACACCTGACCATGGGGGTTGAATCCTTGCTATGAAGTGATCACTGCCACATCTCTCATTTGGTTAAGCAACCCCACGCCGCCGCTTCAGTCCCCTCGATGAGAGACGCACATGTGGGAGAGAGACGAAGTTGATTTTTTTTCACGGGTGGGTAGGAGCTGATTATTCCCTCGTGGTTTTTTAAGGGTTGGGGAAAGATCCACTCGGGGTTAAACCGAATGCATCAGAACAGAGCTAGGTTGGGATTATTTTCTAGTAGAGCCAATCCCCGTGGATCCCCGTGGTTTGGCCCCCAAAACAACACGGGGGAGAGTGTAAGCGAACATAGCCCTGGTGGTCCAGGCGGACATCATGGACATCGTTTGGATCAAAAATAGCCATTCAACCAGACCCTTCACCTTTCCACCTAAACGTTTGGACTGTCCGACACCTCTCATATCCAGCTTATATGTGGGCAGACATGAGGTGGCCTGGACACGCCCGAGTGCGTCCGCCACGTCGGAACGGCTGACCCAGTTCAACTCCACATATTGTTGGGAATCGTTGCATGGAAAACAAAAAAAATTCTACGCACACACAACGATCTATCCATGGAGATGCATAGCAACGAGGGGGGAGTGTGTCTACGTACCCTCGTAGACCGTAAGCGTAAGCGTTTCACAACGCGGTTGATGTAGTCGAACTTCTTCGCGCTTCAACCGATCAAGTACCGAACGCACGGCACCTCCGCGTTCTGCACACGTTCAGCTCGGTGACGTCCCTCTCCTTCTTGATCCAGCAAGACATCGAGGTAGTAGATGAGTTCCGTCATCACGACGACGTGGTGACAGTGATGGTGAAGTGATCTCCGCAGGGCTTCGCCTAAGCACTACGAAAATATGACCGGGGTGTCAACGGTGGAGGGGGGCGCGCACACGGCTAGGCAACTGTCTGTTGTGTGCTAGGCGCCCCCTCCCACATATATATAGGTGGGAGGGAGGGAGGAGCAGCCAAAGGAGGCGCCCAAGTAGGAGGAATCCTACTTGGGGTCCCTCCCAAGCCGTGCCCCCCTCTTTCCTTATTTGGAGTGCGGGGAAAGGCACGGGAGGGTGGCGCCCCCTTTTTCCTTTCTCCCATGAGAGGGAAAGGCAGGAGGGGCTAGCCCTCCCCCCTTTTCCTTCCGTAGGGCTGGCCAAACAAGGGAGGGGCACACCAGCCACCTTGTGGGCTGGTCTATCCCCTTCTTTGGCCCATAAGGCCCATAACTTGCCGGGGGTGCCCGGAACCCCTTCCGGTGACCCGATTCCTTCCCGGTACGTCCCGAAACACTTCCGGTGTCCAAATACCATCGTCCTATATACCAATCTTTACCTCTCGACCATTTCGAGACTCCTCGTCATGTCCGAGATCTCATCCAGGACTCCGAACAACATTCGTTCACCAAAACATATAACTCATATAACACCATATCGTCAACGAACGTTAAGCATGCGGACCCTACGGGTTCGAGAACTATGTAGACATGACCGAGACACCTCTCCGGTCAATAACCAATAGCGGAACCTGGATGCCCATATTGGCTCCTACATATTCTATGAAGATCTTTATCGGTCGAACCGTTATGACAACATACATAATTCCCTTTGTCCATCGGTATGTTACTTGCCCGAGATTCGATCGTCGGTATCTTCATACCTAGTTCAATCTCGTTGCTGGCAAGTCTCTTTACTCGTTCCATAATACATCACCTCATGACTATCTCCTTAGTCGTTTGCTTGCAAGCTTATGATGTGTATTAGCGAGAGGGCCCAGAGATACCTCTCCGATACTCGGAGTGAAAAATCCTAATCTCGATTTATGCCAACTCAACAAACAAGTTCGGAGATATCTGTAGAGCATCTTTATAATCACCCAGTTACGTTGTAACTTTTGATAGCACATAAGGCATTCCTCTGGTATCCGGGAGTTGCATAATCTTATAGTCGAAGGAATATTTATTTGACATGAAGAAAGCAATAACTGAACGATCAATATACTAAGCTAACGGATGGGTCTTGTCCATCACATCATTCTCCTAATGATGTGATCCCGTTATCAAATGACAACGCATGTCTATGGTTAGGAAACCTTAACCATCTTTGATCAACAAACTAGTCTAGTAGAGGCTTACTAGGGACACGGTATTTGTTTATGTATTCACACATGTATTTAGGTTTCCGATCAATACAATTCTAGCATGAATAATAAACCTTTATCATGAATAAGGAAATATAAAATAACAACTTTATTATTACCTCTAGGGCATATTTCCTTCACATATACCCCACCCCAGACGAAACCTTAGCCCTCACTCTCGACCGCTCAGCTCGACTCCAGTCCAGTCCCCCCCCCTCCTCCCCTTCCCTCCTCTCCACCATTGCCGGCTCCAATAGCGGATCCGAGTCCGGTCGGTCCCAATCCGTTGACTGGGAGTTCGTCGCATGCTCGCACGAGGAGGCGAGAGCCCTCCTGGTCGCGGTCTATCGTTCCCTCGAGGGTACCAAAGCTCCATCTTGGGAACCGCCCAGTCGCGAATACACCAGCCGGGCGCCTTCACTTCCACTCCGGTTAGGATCAAGTGGTGGCAGCGTGTCTAGCGGAAGCTCACACCGCATGTCTGCTCTGTCACTGGAGCTAGCGAGTGCGGCTAAGTGGGTCTCTAGCAGGAGATTCCAGTGATACGTCTCCAACGTATCTATAATTTTTTATTGTCCCATGCTATTATATTACCCATCTTGGATGTTTTATATGCATTTATATGCTATTTTATATTATTTTTGGGACTAACCTATTAACCTAGAGCCCAGTGTCAGTTTCTGTTTTTCCTTGTTTTTGAGTTTTACATAAAAGGAATATCAAACGGGGTCCAATTGAGCTGAAAATTTACGGTGATTTTTTATGGACCAGAAGAAGCCCCCGAAGCAAAAGAGTTGGGCCAGAAGAGCCACGGGGCCTCCACAATGGTGGAGGTCGCGCCCTACCCACCTGGGCGCGCCCTCCGTCCTTGTGGGCTCCTCGTGGACCCCCCCTAACTTGTTCTCGACGCCAAAAATTTCTATAAATACAGAAACCCCCAGAAATAAACCTAGATCGGGAGTTCCGCCGCCGCAAGCCTGTGTAGCCAAACCAATCGGAACCCTATTCCGGCACCCTGCCGGAGGGGGAAACCATCACCGGTGGCCATCTTCATCACCCGGGCGGTCTCCATGACGAGGAGGGAGTAGTTCACCCTCGGGGTTGAGGGTATGTACCAGTAGCTATGTGTTTGATCTCTCTCTCTCTCTCTCTCTCTCTCTCTCTCTCTCTCTCTCGTGTTCTTGATTTGGCACTATCTTGATGTACCGCGAGCTTTGCTATTATAGTTGGATCATATGATGCTTCTCCCCCTCTACCTTCTTGTGATGGATTGAGTTTTCCCTTTGAAGTTATCTTATCGGATTGAGTCTTTAAGGATTTGAGAACACTTGATGTATGTCTTCCATGTGCTTATCTGTGGTGACAATGAGATATTCACGTGATCCACTTGATGTATGTTTTGGTGATCAACTTGCGGGTTCTGTGACCTTGTGAACTTATGCATAGGGGTTGGCACACGTTTTCGTCTTGACTCTCCGATAGAAACTTTGGGGCACTCTTTGAAGTTCTTTGTGTTGGTTTGAATAGATGAATCTGAGATTATGTGATGCATATCGTATAATCAAATCCGCGGATACTTGTGGTGACATTGGAGTATCTAGGTGACATTAGGGTTTTGGTTGATGTGTGTCTTAAGGTGTTATTTTAGTACAAACTCTAGGGTTGTTTGTGACAATTATAGGAATAGCCCAATAGATCGATCAGAAAGAATAACTGTGAGGTGGTTTCGTACCCTACAATAATCTCTTCGTTTGTTCTCCGCTATTAGTGACTTTGGAGTGACTCTTTGTTGCATGTTGAGGGGTTGTTATATGATCTAATTATGTTATCGTTGTTGAGAGAACTTGCACTAGTGAAAGTATGAACCTTAGGCCTTGTTTCAAAGCATTGCAATACCATTTTCGCTCACTTTTGTTACTTGCTACCTTGCTATTTTTATAATTTCAGATTACAAAAACCCATATCTGCCATCCATATTACGCTTGTATCACCATCTCTTCGCCGAACTAGTGCACCTATACAATTTACCATTGTATTGGGTGTGTTGGGGACACAAGAGACACTTTGTTATTTGGTTGCAGGGTTGTTTGAGAGAGACCATCTTCATCCTACCCCTCCCACGAATTGATAAACCTTAGGTCATCTACTCGAGGGAAATTTTCTACTGACATACAAAACTCTGCGCTTGGAGGCCCAACACGAGTCTACAAGAAGAAGGTTGCGTAGTAGACATCATCCGGCACCCTGGCTCAGCCTATCCCCGATGATGGGTCCATGTCCCCGCGACGTCGGCCTCATGATCTGAGGTCAATGGCGGTAATGCCCAAGGCCACGGATGCACCAATGCTGCCACTACGGAGGCGCGCCCAAGGTCGAGAGATAGTGTGCCCGCCGTGAAAGGGCGACGGCTTATCGCGCAACAGCAACATACGACAAGGATGCACATGCCCTTATACTGGTGAAGCGGCAAGCCCGGGTCGCCCGTGACCTCGCGGTGGAGCAGGCTCAGGCAGTTCATGCCCTCATCGACCTTCCCCCCAAAGAGGGGGATCTGAAAATGTTTGGAGCTGCGTTCGATACATCCAGCTTCGACGTCAAGCAGATCTGGCTTGACCTCTATCTCATCTTCCAGCGCTACTTCCGCGACCACGAGGACGAGAGCAAGGGCAGTGGTGCCCGTGGTCTCTCTAGTCCTATGAATTAGTAGAACATGCCAAATTTGGTATTTCAATGACATATATGATGAATTTCTCTATGTTATGCCCTAGTTTGATATGTCATGTCAAACATGTCAAAATATTTTAGTCTCACTAGCAAAAGGGCCCGTGCGTTGCAATGGGAGAAAAGAATACCACATGCGCTTAATTTACAAAAAAATGGTATATAATCTGAGTATTTGTAGCTACGACCCAAACAAAGATGGTCTTTGCCTACAAAAGCGCAAGTTCAAAATTCCACATGTCTTCTACTTAAACACGGCTTGCATGTAGAGTTAATACATACAAAGAAACGGGCAAGTGATCTTCAATTTCGTCAATCCTGATTTTGCTGAGATGTTCATCCACAATCCAGATCAGTACCGATATGAAAGAAAGACGGATAATGCACCGTTGATTAAGATTGCACCCTAAATAGTGTTCTTTTTAAATGGTTAACGGGTAAATAACATCATATTCAGATTCTATACATTTTTTAATCGAATTCCATATATAACTTGTTAAATTTGGAGTTACGGTTTACAGATATGAGTATTTTAAAAACATTTGACATGTACCGCGAGTTTAATGTCAGAAATATCGGAGGGTTTTCAATAAAATAGCATGGCGGACTAAGAATACCTATTTTCTTTATTAGTAGGTATAGATGCCATGTATGATGAACTTCCCTATGCTATGTCATAGTTAGATGTGTCCAGTATGAACTATGTCGTATGTCTTGTGTAGTTTTGATCCACGTTGCACGCTTGTTTATGAATTTGAATGTTTGGATATGAGGGGGGCGATTGCAGACGCGTACAAAGGAGGGTGATCGGATGCCTTCCACAGACATATAGGGGTCATATTTGCCCGTGCGATTGTAGATACTTTTAGAGCATCTACACTGGGTCTCCCTATTTTGATCGGGAGGGCGACCTGATCAGTGACAGGACGCCGTCCATGGAAATATAAGGGTCATATTTTCCCGGTGTGATTATAGATACTTTTAGAGCATCTACAGTCGGTCTCCCTATTTCGTCCGGGAGGGCAGCCCGATCAATGACCAGTCAGTTTTTTTTACCCAACCGGCTCCTCGTACGGCGACCCAGACATGCCGAGCCCACACTGTCCCCACAAAAAACCCATCCGAACCAAACCCTAGTCTCCACTTTCTCACTCTCCGTTTTGCTCCGCCTCGATTCGCTTCCCCCCCCCCTCCCAATGTCGAGCACCGACAGTGCATCAACCGATGGATCGGGTTACGAGGACTACCCCATCAATTGGGAGGCCCTCATCCGCGAGGTAGAGGCGGACAACAACGAGGAGCTCGCTGTCTGCATAGCGCTGTAGCGGTCACTGGTGGACAGGGGCGGTAGCTCGAGCTCCGCTCTGTCTGTTGTCGCCCGGCAAGGCAGTGCAGACGCGGGCGCCGACAGGGGCGGAGCCAACGTTATACCATTGGGTTCAGATGAACCCAATGACTTTCTCCAGCTACGTGCATGTATGTACGACATATTACGCCTGACCCCAATAAAAAATTAAGCCTGACCCCATCAAGCTGCTAACGCCGCATGTTTAGACAAATAAAAAGGCCCAAAAGCCCACTGTCAAGCCTGTTCGTTACGAGATCAATACCTACACGTACGGCAGCCGCGCACACGCCTCGTCTCTCCCCCGTCTCGCCCCGCCCCCCTCTCTCTCTCCTGTCTCGCCCAGATTTCGGTTAGCCCTAACCCGTCGGTCCTCACCTCCTCAGCAGACGCCAAAGCCCGACGGCAAGCGCAGTAGCACACAATTACAAATCAATAGCGGCAAGCGCAGAAGCTCTCAGCTGCAGTTTAATTCAAGGCAGAAAGATCACCTCCACATCTCTTTCCTCTATACGTTCTACCCAATCTAAATCTAATAGCCTAGTACGGGAAACTTTTTGCCCTAATTTTCTTATTTTTTTTCGTGGACTTTGATTGATGTAGGCTATGGAAAGATATTTTTCAAAAAAGAGAGGTCGATCACCTGATCCAGATAATGATGCGGGGACATCGAGGAGACCTTACAGGGCGCCGTCTCCTTTTGTTTATCCACACAGGGACATTGGAGATACTCCACAGATTTAATTCAGAATGGTTTAAAGATTATGGCTGTTGGCTTGAGTATAGTGACAAGGTGCGTACGGCCTTTTGTTTATGTTGCTATCTTTTCAGAGATAATAACGAGGGACAAGCTAGGAGTGATGCATTTGAAATTAACGGTTGGACCGGTTGGAACAAGAAAAGTAGGCTGGATACCCATGAGCGGGTAAAGGTAATGTTAATAACTTTCATAATGTAGCAGTAAAACGATATGATGCTTTGATGAATTGAGATGAATCAATTCAGGTTGCTCTCGATAAGCAAACTGATCTTACAAAAAAGCAAATTCGAATTCGGCTTGATGCTTCAATAGATTCAATTAGATACTTGTTGCATCCAGGCCTAGCTTTCCGAGGCCATGATGAATCAGAAGAGTCAAAAACAAGGGGAACTTTTGAGAGTTGGTAAAGACTTTGGCAAATCAAAATGATGATATACGAAAGGTAGTTCTTGAGAATGTTCCAAAAAATTGCAAGTGGGTATGTGGAGATATTCATTAGGAAATTGCCAACTATTTTGCCAAGGTAACATCATCGTTAAATTGTGCTTTCTTTGACTGATATGTTAAATTTTTCCAAGTGATTTTATAATTCCATCTAATCGGTATGTTATGCACTCTTGAATTTTAAAGTAACAAATATGTGTGATAAGTGATATCATATTCATATTCATTGTGCTTTCTTTGACTGGTATAATCTCACTGCAATATGTCACAAAATCGCACTTAGTTCATGCAAAATTTTCACAGCTAGTTAGTGAATGAACCCATTGGCGAAATTTTCTGGCTCCGCCCCTGGGCGCCGACCCATCGCGCAACTCCGCACTCCGTTGGCCCCTCCAAGGCTCTCTCCAACCTCTTCGGCGGCTGCTCTGCACGGTCACCCATGGGTGCTCGTGCCAGCAGCACCACGGATGCAGACTCCCTAATCGAAGGCGTGCACCACACGCCAAGAGAGGTAGTAGGTGAGGGAGAAGGCGGCTGCGATGGAGGTAGCTTCCTCTTGACGGTCCCATGTCCAGCCGATGGTTGATGCAGAAGAGTAACTCGGTGTGGTGGTCCTCTGTCGCCCGTCACGACGGCTAAGACCGACGCGTAGCGGCTCCGCCGCAAGAACGCGAAGGCGCTCCGGCTTGGCATCGAGTTGTCGAAGCGAAAGTCGTTTGGCTGGCAAAGCAGTAGGCGCATGTCGTCCGTCGGATGGCCGGCATCATCTCCTCCTCCGATGTCTCTGACGGCTCCGACAACGCCCCTCCCGCCGCCGACTCCTACACATAGGGCTATAGCCGCACCGACAACTGCAAGGGGAAGGGTTAGCTTGGAGACGGTGAATTCTGACACCACTGTTTGTCGTCGTTTACTATTTTAGTTAATTTCTAGTTTTAATCTATGTATGTTTGGTCCGACTAACAGTCTATTTTTGTACTATGAACTATGATGATATGCTTGTGATGCATTATGATCTATGCTCGTTTGTTATTAGTCTATATCATAGAAAAAATAAGAATGGACAACTTCGCTGTTGGTCCACCCTGACCCATTGGGCTAGATCCGACATTGTTGTCCGCAAACACATCTAAGGATGTTTGGAGGGCTGGATTTGTAAGGTCCGATGGTAGATGCCCTTACATAACAATATACACCCCCCCCCCCCTAAGGCTTTGTTCGGTTACACCTCCTCACAGGGGGGTTGGGGTGGATTGGAGGAGGTTTTGACTTGTAAAGGGTGCAATCCCTGCCGACCCCTGCCAACCCCCTCCATTTTCCCTGTCAACCGAACAGGCCCTAAAGAAGATAACAATATACCCGTTCCTCAAAAAAAATACCTCTTTCCCGCAAAAAAAATGTATCATTTTTGTTTTGTACTCTATTTTGGCAGCATGCATACATGGGAAGTGGTTCGTAAAATGGACGTGATTTAAAGCCAATTAGCAGTCGGCGATCACTGTCATCCGTCGCACCGAACTGAGCAGAGAGAGAGAGAGAGAGCCGATCTCTGGAACGGGCGACGAGTCATGTCATCACAAACTAAAGAAGATAGCTTTGCACACGGAGCAAGGCACCCACTCATAAACACAATGTAGCCGCGCATTCGCATTGCTTTTCCACATCAAAGGCCACCTGAGATGAGATCGAGAGGGGGAGAAGGGTTAGATATTATGTGTGCGCACGGACGTGGACGTGGCGGCTTTATCCAACTCGGATCAAGAGGAACAACAAGCTCTAGTGAAAAGAGAGAGAGCACCAGAGAGGAGGGGCCTAAAGCAGGCTCGTAGGCGGCAGCAGGAAGCACTCAGTTTATTCGCGCCACGCTAAAAGAAGTAACCAACTTGGTTGGCAATGCGACCCAGAATCTAGCCAACGCCGCTCTCGCAGATCCCTCCCTTCCTTCCCCCCCAAGAGTCAAAACCTTCGAAAAGCCAGGCTCCAACCCCCACCACGCACAGGGCCGGGCCAGGGCGGACGCACATCAGATTCCTTGGAGAAAGAAGAAGAAAGGCGGGTGACACGGTGACAGAATCCACTCCTCGCCCGAGATTCCAAAGGCCGGCCGGCAGGGCCCGGATACTGTTTCTCACCCCCTAGTGCTCCCGCAACTATGGATGGCCCCGGCTGACCCGCGCCCTGCTCGCCAATGCCGGCGAGGTTGCATGCCTGCCCGATGAGTCACTCGCGCACATATGCTTTACTTGCATTGCATGGATCCGCCTCCACATGTGGTAGGATGCTACTACGGGTGTGTGACTGTGCGGGGAGCGGTGGCCGTACTGTGATGGATGCCCATATCCAGCGTAAAAGGAGGAGCGAAGATATGGATTCTGTACTGTGGCCCGAGGAAGGAGGGAGCGGATTCATTCCGAGCCGCGAGCGATCCATGGATGGATGATGGATTCGTATGCGAGATGCGCTCCCCTGTGGCTGCACTGCGCTGCACAGCCGTTTGACGCAACGTCCCTAGTGGTGGCCTTGGCACCAGCACTGCCGCGCGATCCGATTGGGCGAGCTCGGCATAGGGGGCTCGTGCCCGCGGTGTGGCCCCCTCGTAATTGTTGGGTGGAAAGCTGGATGGATGCTCATGGCAGATATGCACAAACGCGTGCTGGGTCAGAACCTTAATCATGGCGCGGAGAAGGGGGGGAAGGCTGTGGTCCGGCCTTTAAATCATGAGGCACCGAGGACGGGAACAGCTCAAGCGAGTAAAAATGCACCGATAAAGGTTCTACCGTTTGCAGATGCAGACCTTTTGCGGACTAAGGAAGCTATTCTTCATCTGGGGCTGGGGTAATGAGCCAGAACATCTTATGTACAAGAGAAACCGCCTCACCCAGTTCAAAAGGAAAACCGTGCCCTTCTAAACCTGTTACCGGAGACGAAACCCACTTACACGTGACTGTAAACATGGGGGCTATTAGCCAGCCCACCGGAGTACAGCACCTAGGCCACTTCCAAAATTACGTTATGCCATTCGTCATTTGGGTTTCCGGTGAATTAGACCGTGATTTTAGCACCGGAAGGCAGCGGGTCACCTTCCCCTGCCATAGCCATGGTAGATCCCGCCAGCGATGTAGTACCGCTGCCGGCCGCGGCCGCCTCTGTTTGAACCGTCCCAGGAACCACGCCCGGCCGAGCCGATACTGCCGCCTGCGCTGCTTCCTCCTTGACCCCAGAACCCGGTTTGGAATGCTGATGCATTGAATTCTTCCTCCTCCCTCTCGTTGTATTCAAGGATTTTCTGCTTGATGTTTTGCTTCTCCTCTAGCAGAGCCGCCTCTTGCTGCTTTGTGCTCTGAACGAGTGAGCAGTCCCCAGGAATGAGCATTTGCCTTGTCTGCTGCTTGTGCCCTTTCTTCACAAGCACCCTGACGCACACCTTGACCTCACTACCGCCCCCAGCATTACCATTTTCCTCAGCTGTAAGCTCTTCTCCACTCTCTCTTTCAGTGGCTCTCGAGTCCTTTGACCCCTCAACGATTTTCATCGGTACAGTCATATTCAAAGTGGATTTCACCCGTGGCTCCAACTTACGCGACTCCAAGCTTTCCTGTAGAAGGGCCCTCAGCTCCCGATCAAAGTCTTCTTGCTCCTTAGGGTCAACTTGCACCACCTTATGTCTAACCTGGACCCTTTCTTCTTCATCAGAACCAGAAGGCATGGCATCATCGTCATCAACGACTCCATTCCCTGACCTGTCATCTGAGTTTTCTTCGTACAGAGAATCTCCATCTTCACTTCCATCGTGATAGATGCTTCTGCTACCTGAATAGCTTTCACTGTCTGCTACTTCTCCGTGGCCCCTGCCATTTTTGTCAGGCCTGTTTGCTGAGCTCTTGCAGCTGGCATCAGAAGCAGCACTTTCGGATTGTTTCGTCTTCTCATTTTCTTCAAGCTCAGCCAGAGCAGAAGCCAACAGTTCTGGAGATGAATACCTAGTCATGTTAGGCCGTAGCTCAGCAAACATGTCCTGCACCAGTTGTAAAGTAAATTAGGAGCTATACTCACTTTAGAGACATCTCTTAATCAGTTAATCTATAGAAGGATAATCACATATACTATGGTCTAGCATGCCATTTGAGTACTGCACAATTTGCTAACCAAATTAAAGCAGTTCAACACGGAAGTAAAAGACTAAGCACAATAAACCGGTCTAAGAAGTAAACAGTTCCATATCCTCCAACATAGTGCACAGGATATCTAAAACAATAATAACAGTGTGCCATAAGTTACAATCGACGCTAAGTTGCTGACTGACTTTTGTCAACAACGTATTATTATGAATTGGATAATACCAAATCGAGAATATCCAGTTACTTATACGCATTTGGCATTCCTAAATGCACATATCTCTCTAGATATTTTGCATATTGGTGACAGCCAAAGTACCCCTTGCTTCCATAGTAAGTTTGAAGCCAACACACTCAACATTGCAGGTCAAAATGTTGAAATGTCACTACCAACTATATCCAGATAATTTCTCTATCTCTCAGTCACAGCCTGATAGCTATGATGTCCAGAAAAGAGACAAAACAAGCAGAACTGTATTGGCTCACCTTGCACTGGACAGTCAACTTGATGTATCAGAACAGTTCTTCCCCACTTACATTGTATCATAACCATATGCTTACATATATTCCCTCCGTTCCTAAATATAAGTCTTTTTAGAGATTCCAATAGAAACTACATACGGATGTATATAGACATATTTAGAGTGTAGATTCACCCATTTTGCTCCGTATGTAGTCCATATTGAAATCTCTAAAAAGACTTATATTTAGGAACGGATGGAGTACAATGAAGACTCGACATGCATTTATGCTTTAAAGATGCAACATCTAGTAAGTTGCTGGTGTTTAGAACAACACTAACCTGCACATCAAACTCAACATCAAGTGGCAATGGCCCTTTGTTCAGAATATATCTTTGAAAATGTAGCAAAAATCTGTCAAGCTTTCTTTTTGAAGAGCCTCTATCAAAATAGTGACCACACGTCTGGAGAAGTGTAACAATCATCCTTATCCTGAAGAAATCTTCTGGGGGATCAAGCAGATCTTGCTGCACAGGATAAATCCAAAGGATAAATTCACTTATGTGACAAATTACATTGATTCCTTTAAAATAGGTGATTAAGCATGCGCAAGGCATTAGAGAGAAAGAATGAGAATCTAGTAACTTTTTTACGTTTGCAACATACTTATCCAGGATCGCAGAAAAGAGATGCAAACCTCTTTTGGGGGAGATTCATAAGGCATACAGTTCGAATGAACAATTATGCATACCAAACACGTTAAACAATGAATTTAAGAATAAAAATAAGTTGAAGAATAGCACGGTAAAGGGTAGTTATCAAGAAAGTTATCATATTTATAAGAGCATGTGATTCAAAAAAAATTATAAGAGCATGTGTTTCTTTAAAACATACTAAATCAGAAAAACTTCACACTGTATAAGCTAGAAAATGGATTGCTGAAATAACAATATAAAGAAAACAAAGTAAAGATAGCTAGTAAGTTGGGATGTGTTTACTCACTTCCAGTGTTCCGTGACCAAATACAGTAATAAGGTACAATGTGTCAAATATAACTGATGAATCAATATGCTCGTAGTTATATAGCTCCCCAAGGAATCGCATGTGGGCAAGTTGTCGCTGTTGCATTGCATAGTCATTCAGCTCAAGTCCAACTCTAATCTCTTCTAGAACCTGAATCCAGATACAAGGAAACCGCTACATCAGCTAATCCTTTTATAATCAAAGTGTCATTAAATAAAGGGGTTCATACTTTGTTCCTTGATATACTATGTTACTGTTACATATGCGTAATACAAGATTTTTATAATGCTCTACAAAATAACAACATGCTAGTAATCTCAACTAAAAAGACACAATAAATCTCAAATACAAAAATATACGAAAATATGGAATGCACATGCTAAGCATTTTTTAAAGAACAGTCAGAGCTCAAGGAAAGAAAGAAGAAACAAAGTTGAGCACCAAACACAAAGAACGTAAAGAGAGAACGGAAATAGACATACGAGTGCACATGATAGGCTGGAAAACTGGTCCACTATTCATGGTACAACTTTACATGCCATATATAATATTTTTATTTGAAATGTGAAACAAATTCTGCTACCGACTTCTCATGCAATGGTTTACCGTCTCAGCCAAAGTTTTTCCAAACCATCTGTTTCAGCAAGGTAACTCACCTCATCTACCACAGCCACATGAAAATCATCATGATAGTGACTAAGACCAGCAGTTAGAAGAGCAATCAGATGAACTTGGCTATATTTTCCCTTGTGAACTTTGAGAAAACATTTCACCAGGTACTCCTCGCACTCAGCCCAAGGTAACTTGCGTAACTGACGAAGAACATGCTGAACACTTGTTTTATCAAGATCTGAGAAAAGCAGCTTCCTTATGTACTGCATGCATACAAAGACAATATTAGTTCTTCAATGTAACAATTTATGCACACATAAGTCCGAAAATACCAGAAAGAACAGAAAAGATAAAAAGACTTACCTGATGCAGAGGTGGCCGGACTTTAGAGACTCTGGCAGATCTTTCTGGTGGTTTGCATAAGTAATAGGCGTTCTCTACAAGTGTGCTGTGGTGTGGATCCAAATTCTTCACATTTTTCAACCTCCTCAGTATTTCCAGCATGTTTGACATGCGAACTGTAGTTCCTTGTGAGAGATAAAGAAAGCGCCCGCAGGTCTCAAGAAGATTGCAGGCCACATCAATGTTATGATGGCTAAAATCATCTAGGCAAGCCTGAAAATGCAAATAATCACAATGACCAAATTAAGTTGGCAGTTGCAAATTGATTGATTTGTGGTGTTGCAAGCTTGCAATATGATAAATTATATCCATTTTGTATGGATGTATGCACGCTAGTCATGCTGCCAACTTCTAAATAAAGATCATGAAGTGAGGGGCATTCAGCGTAGCTACGGCTATCTGCCGCGTCGGATCATGGCACCTTCAGCCCATCAACTTTACAAAAGAGATAATGAAGTTGGGGCATTCGTCAAAGGCGCATTCAGCATAGCAGAAGCCAGCTGTGCATCAATACCAGATAAGGATGTGAAGGGGCAACCGGCCAGGGGAGAGGGTCACATTGGGCAAAGACATCATTCGGCATAGTGGCGACTCAGCCGGATTACAGCACCTTCGACTTGTCAACTTTAAATAAGAATAATGAAGGGCGCATTCCGCAAAACCCTTCAATGCCTAGGGTCTCTCCAGTCCTTCACAAGTGAGAGGATTTGCGCAATTGAGTAGGGTGTAATGCTTCGGCAACTAAAAGGATAAAAGTTAATAAGCACAAATGAGCGTGCAGCTTGGGCCTCGCACACAGAAAAGGTCTAATAGTTGTCAGCTGAGCACAAGCTCCCAGCTAGCTCGCAACAGAAGTGGAAAGTTGGGATATGGCCTTACCAGAAGAAAACAGACAGGCGAGAATTTTTCCTCGGAGAAAGACAAAATCGATAGTGTGGTCTGAAACCTTCATCCACAGGAAATGCCATGCCTTTCCATGTGGTCAGAAATTACCCACGTGATCACGGCATGACACATCCACTTGTATCAGTGATTTGGAACATACATAGCAAACTATGTTTCCCAGCTTATCTAGTTAACCTTTGTACTGCCTACCACATTTAGTGCGCTAATTATTATTCCACGTAGAACAGAACTATTCTGTACCATCCAAAAGGTAGTTAAACAAGAACACAGGGAATTTAAAAACTCAACAGAAGCATAATAAACAGGAAAGCACTAATTCCGTAACTGGATTTATTTGATTTGCTTACCTTCAAACAACTAAAAACAAGGCCTGATGGAGCAATATTGAATTTGCACAATTCCCCAATAAATCTAATATTTCTAATTTTTGTTTCGATTTTGATCTGATCCTGAAAGGAGGAATATAACAGAGAACAATAATTAGTGCTGCAAAGTAGATAACCCTGTTAGTTATACTGAATTTGAATTACATATGTCACCACAGAACAATGGAGCGGTAAAAAAATTGAAAGAACCAAAAACATTTTTTCTTACAAGTGTCAAATAAAACAGTGTATTATCGACAACAAGGACCAAGAAATACATGAATACAAGACAAACCTTCTTGTTCATCAAAAAGTTAAACTCTTCTTCAAGCATTGACAAGAGCATACTTGGGAGATCCTTCATGCATGTGGACAAAGTGGCAACTAAACGGGAATAGAAAGGTAACAGTTCCAACGAAGTCCTTGGAACATTGAATAAAGCTCGTGCAAGTTTCTTCCTGTTTGCTTTAGAATTCAGATAGCAAAACTCTACCTGAAAGAATGAATAAATGGAGTTTAAGAATAAGGTGGAACCATCTCAAATGCACAGAAGTATGTAATGCAGTTGACCAGTTGTTATTACCGTCAATTGGTCAATTAGATCTCGGCTCACACATCTTGGCAGCCTCTGAAGCAGGTTGTCCAAACTTGCGCCATCTTTGACTCTTACTTTTTCTCTTTCAATATCTCCTTTTTGATCAGCCTCTTTTTCTTTAGAAATTTCTTTGCCTGTTTTATCTTTTTTTTCTCTATTCTTGGATCCAACATTTGTTTTTCCTTCCAACTGGTGCTCAGGGACAGAAGCTTCAGCATTGTTTTGAACTTCAGTTCCTTGTTCCAATTTATGCTCCTAAAACAAAATTTAGCATATTTGCCACAGATTGGTCAAATACTTTATTAAGATATAAATAAAGTGGCGTCAGGTGCAATGGCCTAGAAAAAATCTAGCAGCTATCATGCAAATATTGCATGCATTCGTCTATCTCAAAAAAAGGTACTCCACACTAAAAGGTTAATTAGCATAAGTCATGACATTAAGGGGAGGGGGGGAAGGGGGGCGATGGCAGCATGTGATAAAAAGACAAGGAAGTATGCAGGAGTCACCAAAAGGGAGCAAACTTTCAAGTGAAAGAAAATATGGAAAATTTAGAAGAAAAAGAATGAGCTGGCTACATAGTCAGAAATTACCAACTCGACATGGCAATATTTGATAATTTTGTTCATTAAGACAAATATTATTGAACATTATGTAAGCTCCATTTGACGTCACTGTTTATTATGATAATCTTGTTTGCTTGACCCATTTTTAGGTGTTTGACTAGCTACTTTTCTCAGTCAAATTGCAAATGATTATGTTATTGCATTTGTGTGCCAAAACATATGAGATTAGATGTAATGGTGATCATTGGATAACATAATTTATCTAGCTTTAGTTTCATTACCACACAGAATTTCGCAAGTTCCTCACAGTAATTTTAAAGATGAGCACACAAAAGCAACCATAAAATGAGCCTTTATATTGTACAGCACAAATTTCGTGAGTATGAGAGACCCTTCTTACACCAGTTTGTTCGTGAACCTTTCCATGTTGATCTACCAACTTTGGTTCAGCTTCTCCCAATAGTACACCAGGCACGAATACTCTGCTCAAAAGGATATACATAGGTTCAAAATAATCACATAGTACAATTACTACAGTTCTGCAAACTGCAGACAGAAGTAAAATATGATCAAAACGCAAGGAAACCTGAGATCAGGCAAAGACTCATAAAATGCCTTTGTGTCTTCATCATCCCAGATAGGTTCTACTGCAGAAAAATGTTTCCCAGAAGGGGATAACTCTGACGCCGTAGTTACCCTTGTTGTATGTCCATCATCTGGCATAACAGGAGGTTGCATATCAAGAGCTTCAGCTAAGCTGCAAGAGAACATATTTGAATGTTTCACAAGATTTCTGCAAGCAGATGTATATGGTCCAAAAATATGCCAATAAGCTAAACAACAAAGTGAAAAACATAATTGAAGCAACAGTTTATTTATTTTCTCCTCAACAGTTTCTTTTGTTTAAAATATAGAGAAAGCTCAGCCGAACAACAGAGACTGTTAGCCATCTGCAGACTACCATGATAGTGATAGGCACTATATTGACTGCTAAAACTACTAGTTAACTAATTCAGAACCATAGGTTCTTCTTTTTGGTGAACTAGCAAAAGGGCCCGTGCGTTGCAACGGGAGAAAAAAAATCCTTATCACCAAAAATAATTTTGCAAAGGAAAATTCGCCGCCCACGTCCTCTATTTTCACGTCCTCTATTTGAACACAACATCCCACTCGTGTTACGGCTTATTCTCTCTCCATGTATTTGTTGATTGCAATGAATGACAACATATTAGAAACTATAATAATGTAACTAAAGATCAAGTGTCCGCAATATTCTCATAAAATGCAAAAGTTGAAAGGCTATGCTACAAAATATAGTATAAAGTGGAATTAACATCGGGGCTAGATTTGCCAATACAACGAGCAAATGGTGTGCTACTAAGTTTGCCAGCAATATGTTAGAAGAGCGACAAAAGCGCTAGCACATCACTCACAAAACAGGCAAATACAACATATTGTGCAAATTAGCTAAAGAATCACCCTCATACAAAAATATAGGGGTCAGAAAACAGGCAGAATATCCACCCCATTATTTAATTCTGTTTTTGTTAGCCCCTATCACGCATGTCGCAATATCAGGGCCTAATTTCTTTGCCTATTTAATGGGTCTTTCCTTTTTCTCCCATCAACCGTTCATGCAAGTCCCTCTCTTTAATTCCATTTCACCATATTTCTTTTACCCATTTACTGGTCCTTTCCTTTCTCTCATTGCCCACCATAATCCCACCAACATGCAAGTCCCTCTTTAATTCCTTTTTTGATAGCCCACCGCCACGCACGATTTTATGGATCTTTCCATTTTGCGATTGCCCTCGTAATGTCCCATCTCGCCTCTGTGTACTGATTTTCTAGTCTCTTGTTGATTTAGACACGTGCTAACGTATATAAATCGGTAGATTTAGATGTAAAAAATAGATACGGGACTATTTAATGGATGAACCGAAATTGCTGCTATGTTGCCTCGCTTAGCCTTGGGCCAGAAGAAGCAGCCCAAATAGAGGCGAGCTGCGTAGCTGGGCCGACCCAAGGCCTATCTCCCCCTCCTTAACCTAGCGTCAGGGGAGAGCCTCTGCTCGATCCCCATCTCCCCCCGAGCGCCGTCACGCGCAGGAGAGGGCAGCGCCCACTCCCAATCCCCCTCTCTCCCTCGATCCCCTCCCATGGCGCCTACTCATGCTTGCGCACTGACCCACCGCCCGACTTCCATTCCGGTGGAGCTCCGCTGCCCTTCTCAGCCCCCTGTTTCTCCTCCTCGCCTCGGCTTCGAGCGCCCCCGACCCGACCTTCGCGGCCATGGCCGGCAGCCGAGCAGCCCCTGCCAAGCCGCCTCCCGTCTTCCTCGGCTCCGGCCACCTCTACCACGCGCGCGCGCGACCAGCACCACCTTGATCCACCGAGCCGCCCTGCTTCCCTCGAAACATTTTTTCCAGATCCACTAAAACAGGGAGTGCGGGTTTAATAATAAAAAACACAAGGGTATCTTTGCAAAAACGTCGCGACGGCGAACCCGACAAAATCAATGCGTGCTTTATTAGTAGGTAAAGATATACTTGACACTTGGTCCTTTCGCCGTATGACCAACAGATTAACTTCAGTTTTGTGATAGAAGATAAAGATGAAGGGGCAGTAAAATAAGAGTAAAAATTAAAGGAACTTCAATTAAGCGAATAAGGTGAACTACTTGTGCAGCTGCATGAGGGATAAATAAATAAGATGGTACATGTCGATAAGGAAGCTCACGATGAAACGCAGCGCAATAACTGATCGAAAGATTTCCGAAGCTTCTCATACAAGGCAGTATTCTCATCACTTAGTTCCCCTTTGACATTTAAAATCTTTGCATTTTCAGACTCCATTGCACGAAGAGACTGCACGGTGGATGTTATGCATGAAATGGCAGCATAATAAACATGCTGAAGCAATAATTGAGCAAAAGATTAGCCTAACAACATTATGTTGGAAAAGGTTTATACCGCATGTTCTGACATGAGAATTGCAACTGCGGCATCATAGTAAGAGCTCAAGGATTTCTTAAAGAACGTCTTCAGATCATCGGTAATATTGAGGCCCATAAAAAACTGCAGCATATAGAACAAATGCCGTGAGTAGCAACAAGTGGTTAGAACTGTACAATTACCTCATTGTGGAACAGAGCCAGTCACTGAAAGAACTAATTGCACGTATCAATGAGCCTAAGAAAAGGTAAACATGTTGCTAATGATGGCACGTCAGCAGAATAATTCAGATTATCATATGCATACATAATTGCGCTATACGAAAAGTTACATTTGGGGGCCTGCAGATTTGCCCATTACTGTGAAGACAGACATGTATCATATCTTTTTTCGACATTTTAGGGGGGTTTCTTGATGTCTGCATATACAAGAATGTACCCCGGGCCACAATGAAGATTACTTAATTACTACAGACAGATCACCTCTACCATTTTCTTTATGATCAGCTACTACACAATGAAACTAAAATTTGGCTGACCTCATCATAAGCTTCTTGCCCATGTTTTTGTAATCCAAGAAAATGCTTTCCTTGGCGAGCAAAACTAGCAAGGAGAGTCAAATTTGTCTGAGTTGTTTCACGGTCCTTCAAATGCTCCACCGACGTCAGATCCTTTATAATGTTTATGAAAGTACTAGCATCTTCAACAATTCCAACAAAATACAATTCCATAAGAAGCTTCAGTGTGCTTCTTTTCTTCATGGCCCTTGAGTTTTTATCTGGATCTATATCATCTCCAGCTTTCCCTGGAAAGAAGGCTTTCAGCAGTCCTTGAATAAGGCAAGGAGAGAAGTCCTTGTACCTTTGATGAAGCAGCGAGCAAATCTGCAGCAAATAAGATTAACAGACAAGTATTCCATCATATGAATTTCACATCCACACATGTAACACATTTGAGAAAATGAGTTTTGTCAAATTTATTAATCATTTGGAGATCAAGGGAATAGTGCAAATAGTAACATGGGCTACATGCCAATAAATAAAAATAAAGTAAAGAAGTTCATATGCAATGATGTGCAAATCAGATATAGGTAAAGATACACATTAATAACTGGGGGAAAATAATGAGACTGAACAAATTTAGAATATATCTACCAGATAAGGAAAACCATTGTACATGTATCGGTGGTTGCTCCCACTATCTCAACCATGAAACAATGCCTTCAGATCTGTGCACATTCTCTCACCCTACTAGAAACGTAGTGTGACAGAGTGCGCACAGATCTAAGGGCACATTTCGCGACTGAGGTAGTGGGAGCATCCATCCATACAAGCACAAACCCACTCATGGACAGGAGATTCTGTAATCAATAGAAACAACTGATTTAAGACATGGTAAAAAGTTTATATAATCAAATATGGTGAGCAGGGATGTGAGACAGAACCTAAGAATGCATTAAGAGTTTAAGACTAGGAGGTACTGTAACTACTATACCTGAACAGCAGCTTGTATATCAGCAGAACGAAGTTTGGCCTCACAAATGTAAGAAACTGCTTCACTGACAAATTTGCTTAGATTCACACTTTTCAATTCTTCCATTAAGCCATCCTTTTGTTCATCGTTTATCGCTTTGAGCTTCTTGATAACTGCTGTGTTGCGCTTAATACTGGAATCAAGAGTTCTCAGGTGACTTGCATCTAAAATGAATGATTGACCACGTCATAATTATGTATTCCATGTATCAAGATTGAAACTTGTACATTCAAGACTCAGGTGAGCAAAGCATCCGGAAAAGAATAGATAGAGGAAAAAAACAGACATAATGACAACAGTTCCAGCAGGCAGGCACATTAGGTTGTTTGTACAACCGCATGGAAAGTTGTGTCACTATAAGCTATAGGGATCAATGAACGCTTGGTCCAAGAGAATTCCATGCTCTTTAACAAGGATTGGTCCAAGAGAATTCCATGCTCTTTAACAAGGATGCTAGCCAACGAGAAAACTGTGAAACAATTTGATTTCTAAACTTACACGTGTGAACTAGCTACCAAAGCAAAGCATGGTTCACATTCCAAACCATGATTTTTTAGGATGCGTGGGTATGTATGAATAACTCTAAACACTGCCCTGCCTCTAAGAAGCTCCATTCCATTATTTTTAGTATTACCACCTACATGTTTAATGGATATGTATCACTGAGTTGCAAATTAAGTCTAAATGAATGTGCTACTGATTTAGTCCTAGGAAGATTCAAGTATCGCAATAAACTTTTCTTGCACATAGTAGGAACCAACTCATCTACCTACCAAGTTCTGCAACATCAACATCTTATGAACTTCGTTTAGATAGGACGTAACACTTTACTATGTGAATTTCAATTCGTCCTGGTTAGACTAAGCAAATCACTGGAACTTCCGTTAAATAGGCATTACTCGAAGAACAATGGAAATACCAGGCCTCTCAGGGTTTAGGTTACTCTGGCGGAGAGCCGTCTTTACGTCAATAAGCTTCTTGTATTCTTCAAGACGGACCACCTACAAACAATCAACATTTAGAACAAATCAGAAATTTTGAACTTGAAGAAGTACGAAGATTGCAGCATATACAATGACTGATTAATTCTACCCAGGCTTTTAAAGATGCGCGGGAGAAAAGAAGCTAAGTGCACAAGGCCATTTATTTAATTGGTGTAATGTTGCCAAAACATTTTTCCTTGATTTAAAATGCACTTGGCATCTTCTTAAAGGCATTTGGGCAGCTTGCTCACGGTGACATGGGAATAAAGAGGCAATAGGAGAGAGTTTACACCAAATAATGCCAAGCAACTACCCTTAATCACTTTGTCTTGAACCTGACACAACTGTAATACTTTCAAAGGTGGGCTCTACATAGGGTGTACCCTACCTTTTGTTAACTATTAGCCAAGCACGAGAAACCTAATCAATTTAGACTACAGGGGTACTGCAGTATCATATATAAAGAGGTTAATGATATTATGAAATTCAAATACATCGTCACTACTGAATAACAATCCTCACAACTTTTAAAATCATTTACTCACAAGATATCGAGGTAATCCAAAATCCTGCAGAATACGAACATAGTGACACACAGTGACGATAGTAACACTGTGAAAGGACATGAGTTATTAAGTTTTAACTACAAGGTTGGAACATCATTAAAATATCAGGCAGGCGGTTACACACTACTCATTTCATATCATTGTTACTTGAGTTCTACCATTCTCACCTCATTGTTATGATGCCCCTCTTCATCTTGCTTTTTCCCCTCGTGGCTCTCATTTTCCATGTGCTCCATTCCTCTTCTCCGCAAGCCAGATGTGGACAGTCACGCCAAGCTGCCAAGCAAATTCAGAATGGCACATCAGCACTAAATATTTTGCTGGAACCTCAATTACAGAACGACAATCTCTGGACTAGAAAGAGCATAAGCACACGAAAACAAATTATCGGGGTATAAACCCTAGAGATAATACAGCACAGAGCACGCCTGCTGCTCTGCTAGAAACCTAACGAAGGTAACTGGAATTAATGCGTAACGGCCGGCACTAAGGGGCGGATCTAGATGGTGCGCAACCGACCCAAAATTCGTGGGGGCTGGACAGAGAAAAAAAGGCTGATACCTTAAAAACCAATGTCCAGCATGACGAACGGCGTGCGGGAGTGGAGACGCCAGGGCCGTGAGGTAGAACGGGAACGGCGGTGGCGGCGACGCGCGTGAGAGGAGCAGGGGTGTGGGGGCTGAGGCGTCGGCGGTGGCCTCTCGGCACGGCACGGCGGCAGCTCTAGGGCACGGCGGTGACACCTAGGAGCAGGAGAGATTTTGTGGGGGGGTCAGTTTGGAGCTTTGGATTCCAGAGAGGCCGTGAGGGAGAAAGAAACAGGACGATGGAGACTTTTTTTTTTAGCAGTTGATGATGGAGACGTGGAGGGGTGGGATTTCGACTGTCGCCAGAAAGCATACCTCTTTTTTTGAGCAACTTTTTTCAAGTGTTTTTGAGCATTTTTGGAAAGCATATCTAACCTGGGCCCTTTTTTTTAGGGGTGTATGGGTCGTGCTTGCCCACGGGCACGAATAGAAGGGGCCGAAACGACCCAGAAGGCCCAAACCTTAAGGGCGGCCCTGCACGACCCTTTTATTCGTGGGCCGCAAGGATACGACCCAGCACGCGGCGGAACCGGCCCGTGTTGACCCTTTTATTTAGCATCACTAGTTAGTGTGCACGTGCAATCGCACGTCTTCCTTAAAAAAACAAGTCAATGCAATAGGTTGTCCATAATTTTCCAAATCTAGATTAGATTACATGATCACATACTTTTTCTGTTCTTTATCTTGCTGAAGATTGCTCCAAATTCAAAATTATATCTTTCACTGTGAAATTTTACTAAATTTTAAAGACTTTTAGATAAAACCAACTGTGTATTAATAGCAATGGCATAGAACAAATATTACCACACCGTACCCTAACAAAAATGATCAAAAAATAATCAGGAATGACACTACTTCTCTTCTCACCTTGGGAGTAACATGAAAATTAATTATATTTTTACTTGTCATCTCCTTAGTATCTTTATTTAGTACACAAAACATAAATACTACAAACTCTTTCTTTGATGGAACAAAATAATAAGCACCACATGCAAATATACAAGTACAGAGTCCAAGTGACAAAGTCTAGAGATTTAGATTTTACTCACGTCTACACCACCGTGGTGGAGCTTCATCTTGCTACGGCTTGAGCTAAAATGGCCCATATTTTTCTATTCTGAAATCTTTTGATACACAATGGTGTTGGCAGCAACCATCTTATCAATGGTGATCAAAGTGGATTCTTATCAATGTGTGTATATTACACATGAGGTTGTGGAAATACCTTGGTCAACTGGTCAAATATAACTTCCACCACAATATAAAGTGCCTTATTCTCCATCAGACAATACCATTCATCTCGCCATATGACTGCACGTGAATATCCGCACCATCTGATTACCATGTATAATTGGACACATAGCCGTTCAGGGCGCCATCGTGGGATACTCCCGAGACGACCTCATGCAGGGAGGGCACTGAAGCGTAGGGCGTCCAGCAAATTGAGGCGAACATCGTCGAGGGCCGTTGAGGGCGCCGACGTTGTTGTTGTAGGTGCTGCACATGCCATAGAAGCCGCCAAGTGTGTGGTAAAGCCGCACCGGACGACGGCTGCGGCGAGCGCAGGGAAGAAGTCTGAGACGTTGTGCCTGAGGGAGTGCGCCACGGCCTCCCGCGCGAAGCCATGCAACACGCAGGACGCCGGCTCACTGAGGTCGGCCGACAACATGACGCGGCACTGCAGGTCCATCATGGACGCGAACGCCGGGTGGCCGACGATGGCCGGCCTCCACGGGCAGGCCGGACACCGCCAACTCCGATACGCGGCGGAGCATGCCGAGGACAGCGTCCCACAGCTGCGGCTGCAACGCATCCCCGTGAAACCGCTTGGACGAAAGCAGGTGTCCGGCGTCGATCCCGGGCTGTGGCCGTGGAGGAGGCGACGTTCACGATGACCGTGCCCAACAGGTGCGTCATCAGCGGGTCGTACCTTTCGGTGAGGATCCCTAGGGATCGGTGCGGCACTTCCCTGCGACGTCGAGGAGGCTTGACCGGAAGCGGCCTCGCCCCAGGAGCCCAGGTGGAAGGCGTTGTGGGGATCTAAAACAAATCTGTGCAATGTTTGGACGGGATGCATGCATAGCTAGCTCCGTTGACGTCTCAAGCTTTAATTGATTTCCTTGCATGCAGGGTCGCATTTAATCACCATCATGGAAAAAAGGAAACCACTCGTAATTTGCTCCTGGGATGTAGCGATCGTTGGCTGTTGGGTTGTCTGGCATGACCGTGCGAGGGCAGGTCTGCCGGCAGAACATTTCATCTCAACCGTTGAACTCACAGATGTCACGTGAGCAGTTGGATGTGATTTAGTCTGCTAGATCGGACGTTCATGGTTTTCCTGTGTGTACTTTGCGGTGTGTCTATAGGAAAGCTCACGTTTGCTCTTTTAATAGTAGTAGAGATTTGGGGTTGTTTCGGCCTTATTTAGGGGCTTTTGCTTTATAAGTTTTTTTTTGAGGATTTTTGCTTTTTAATAACTAAAAACGAAATAATGTGCTAGGAGCATGTAGCTGCCTCCTCCCTCCTAAAAAAGCCTAGGGTTCCTCTGCCTCCTGTCGGTCCGCCTCATCTCCGGTGGCCTTAGGGCCATGGCGGCGCGGTGGATCCCGATCCTTGACGGCGGGAGGGCTCCGTTTTTAGATGTTTCCTCGAGTTTTGTTAGGGTTAGAAGTTGAGACAGCAATGACTCCCTGAAGATGGAATTGAAGGAAATATGCCCTAGAGGCAATAATAAAGTTGTTATTTATATTTCCTTATATCATGATAAATGTTTATTATTCATGCTAGAATTGTATTAACCGAAAACTTAGTACATGTGTGAATACATAGACAAACAGAGTGTCACTAGTATGCCTCTACTAGACTAGCTCGTTGAATCAAAGATGGTTTAGTTTCCTAACCATAGACATGAGTTGTCATTTGATTAACGGGATCACATCATTAAAGAATGATGTGATTGACTTGACCCATTCCGTTAGCTTAGCACTTGATCGTTTAGTATATTGCTATTGCTTTCTTCATGACTTATACATGTTCCTATGACTATGAGATTATGCAACTCCCGAGTACCGGAGGAACACTTTGTGTGCTATCAAATGTCACTACGTAACTGGGTGATTATAAAGGTGCTCTACAGGTGTCTCCGATGGTACTTGTTGAGTTGGCATAGATTGAGATTAGGATTTATCACTCCGATTGTCGGAGAGGTATCTCTGGGCCCTCTCGGTAATGCACACCACTATAAGCCTTGGAAGCAATGTGACTAATGAGTTAGTTGCGGGATGATGCATTACGGAACGAGTAAAGAGACTTGCCGGTAACGAGATTGAACTAGGTATTGAGATACCGACGATCGAATCTCGGGCAAGTAACATACCGATGACAAAGGGAACAACGTATGTTGTTATGCGGTTTGACCGATAAAGATCTCCATAGAATATCTAGGAACCAATATGAGCATCCAGGTTCCGCTATTGGTTATTGACCGGAGACGTGTCTCGGTCATGTCTACATAGTTCTCGAACCCGTAGGGTCTGCATGCTTAACGTTTGGTGACGATCGGTATTATGAGTTTATGTGTTTTGATGTACCGAAGATAGTCCGGAGTCCCGGATGTGATCACGGACAAGATGAGGAGTCTCGAAATGGTCGAGACATAAAGATTGATATATTGGACGACTATATTCAGACACCGGAAGTGTTCCGGGTGATTTCGGAGAAAACCGGAGTGCCGAAGGGGTTACCGGAACCCCCCGGGAAAGTATTGGGCCTTAGTGGGCCTTAGGGGAGAGAGAGGGCAGCAACCCAGGAGGTGGCGCGCCCCCTCTCAAGGGGGGTCCGAATTGGACTAGGGGAGGGGGGTGCGGCCCCTCTTTCCCTCTCCTTCCTTCCCCTTCCCCCTTCCTAGTAGGACTAGGAAAGGATGAATCCTACTCCTACTAGGAGGAGGATTCCTCCTCTCCTTGGGCGCACCAAGGGCCGGCCGGCCTCTCCCCTTGCTCCTTTATATACGGGGGCAGGGGGCACCCTAGAGACACACAAGTTGATTGTTCTAAGCCGTGTGCGGTGCCCCCCTCCACCATATTCCACCTCGGTCATATCGTCGCAGTGCTTAGGCGAAGCCCTGCGCCGGTAGCTTCATCATCACCGTCATCACGCCGTCGTGCTGACGAAGCTCTCCCTCGAAGCTCTACTGGATCGTGAGTTCGTGGGACGTCACCGAGCCGAACGTGTGCAGATCACGGAGGTGTCGTATGTTCGGTACTAGGATCAGTCGATCGTGAAGATGTACGAGTACATCAACCGCGTTGTCATAACGCTTCCGCTTACGGTCTACGAGGGTACGTGGACAACACTCTCCCCTCTCGTTGCTATGCATCACCATGATCTTGCGTGTGCGTAGGAAATTTTTGAAATTACTACGTTACCCAACAATGGCATCCGATCCAGGTTTATGCATAGATGTTATATGCACGAGTAGAACACAAGTGAGTTGTGGGCGATACTAGTCATACTGCTTACCAACATGTCATACTTTGATTCGGCGGTATTGTTGGATGAAGCGGCCCGGACCGACATTACGCGTACGCTTACGCGAGACTAGTTCTACCGACGTGCTTCGCACACAGGTGGCTGGCGGGTGTCAGTTTCTCCAACTTTAGTTGAATCTAGTGTGGCTACGTCTGGTCCTTGTGAAGGTTAAAACAGCACATACTTGACGAAATAACGTTGTGGTTTTGATGCGTAGGTAAGAACGGTTCTTGCTCAGCCCGTAGCAGCCACGTAAAACTCGCAACAACAAAGTAGAGGACGTCTAACTTGTTTTTGCGGGGCATGTTGTGATATGATATGGTCAAGACATGATGCTAAATTTTATTGTATGAGATGATCATGTTTTGTAACGGAGTTATCGACAACTGGCAGGAGCCATATGGTTGTCGCTTTATTGTATGAAATGCAATCGCCATGTAATTGCTTTACTTTATCACTAAGCGGTAGCGATAGTCGTAGAAGCAATAGTTGGCGAGACGACAACAATGCTACGATGGAGATCAAGGTGTCGCGCCGGTGACGATGGTGATCATGACAGTGCTTTGGAGATGGAGATCAAAGGCACAAGATGATGATGGCCATATCATGTCACTTATATTGATTGCATGTGATGTTTATCTTTTATGCATCTTATTTTGCTTAGTTCGATGGTAGCATTATAAGATGATCTCTCACTAAATTTCAAGGTATAAGTGTTCTCCCTGAGTATGCACCGTTGCGAAAGTTCGTCGTGCCGAGACACCACGTGATGATCGGGTGTGATAAGCTCTATGTTCACATACAACGGGTGCAAGCCAGTTTTGCACACGCAGAATACTCGGGTTAAACTTGACGAGCCTAGCATATGCAGATATGGCCTCGGAACACTGAGACCGAAAGGTCGAGCATGAATCATATAGTAGATATGATCAACATAGTGATGTTCACCATTGAAAACTACTCCATCTCACGTGATGATCGAACATGGTTTAGTTGATATGGATCACGTGATCACTTAGATGATTAGAGGGATGTCTATCTAAGTGGGAGTTCTTAAGTAATATGATTAATTGAACTTTAATTTATCATGAAGTTAGTACCTGGTAGTATTTTGCATGTCTATGTTTTCGTAGATAGATGGCCCGTGCTGTTGTTCCGTTGAATTTTAATGCGTTCCTAGAGAAAGTTAAGTTCAAAGATGATGGTAGCAACTACACGGACTGGGTCCGTAACTTGAGAATTATCCTCATTGCTGCACAGAAGAATTACGTCCTGGAAGCACCGCTATGTGCCAAACCCGCTGCAGGAGCAACGCCAGATGTTATGAACGTCTGGCAGAGCAAAGCTGATGACTACTCGATAGTTCAGTGTGCCATTTAGAACCGGGACTTCAACGACGTTTTGAACGTCATGGAGCATATGAGATGTTCCAGGAGTTGAAGTTAATATTTCAAGCAAATGCCCGGATTGAGAGATATGAAGTCTCCAATAAGTTCTATAGCTGCAAGATGGAGGAGAATAGTTCTGTCAGTGAGCATATACTCAAAATGTCTGGGTATAACAATCACTTGATTCAACTGGGAGTTAATCTTCCGGATGATATTGTCATTGACAGAATTCTTCAATCACTGCCACCAAGCTACAAGAGCTTCGTGATGAACTATAACATGCAAGGGATGGATAAGACAATTCCCGAGCTCTTCGCGATGCTAAAGGCTGCGGAGGTAGAAATCAAGAAGGAGCATCAAGTGTTGATGGTCAACAAGACCACCAGTTTCAAGAAAAAGGGCAAAGGGAAGAGGGGGAACTTCAAGAAGAACAGCAAGCAAGTTGCTGCTCAAGTGAAGAAGCCCAAGTTTGGACCTAAGCCTGAGACTGAGTGCTTCTACTGCAAAGGGACTGGTCACTTGAAGCGGAACTGCCCCAAGTATTTGGCGGATAAGAAGGATGGCAAGGTGAAAAAAGGTATATGTGATATACATGTTATTGATGTGTACCTTACTAATGCTCGCAGTAGCACCTGGGTATTTGATACTGGTTCTGTTGCTAATATTTGCAACTCGAAACAGGGACTACGGATTAAGCGAAGATTGTCTAAGGACGAGGTGACGATGTGCGTGGGAAATGGTTCCAAAGTCGATGTGATCGCGGTCGGCACGCTACCTCTACATCTACCTTCGGGATTAGTTTTAGACCTGAATAATTGTTATTTGGTGCCAGCGTTGAGCATGAACATTATATCTGGATCTTGTTTGATGCGAGACGGTTATTCATTTAAATCAGAGAATAATGGTTGTTCTATTTATATGAGTAATATCTTTTATGGTCATGCACCCTTGAAGAGTGGTCTATTTATATTGAATCTTGATAGTAGTGATGCACATATTCATAATATTGAAGCCAAAAGATGCAAAGTTGATAATGATAGTGCAACTTATTTTTGGCACTACCATTTAGGTCATATTGGTGTAAAGCGCATGAAGAAACTCCATTCTGATGGACTTTTGGAATCACTTGATTATGAATCACTTGGTACTTGCAAACCATGCCTCATGGGCAAGATGACTAAAACGCCGTTCTCTGGAACAATGGAGTGAGCAACAGATTTGTTGGAAATCATACATACTGATGTATGTGGTCCGATGAACGTTGAGGCTCGCGGCGGGTATCGTTATTTTCTCACCTTCACAGATGATTTGAGCACATATGGGTATATCTGCTTGATGAAACATAAGTCTGAAACATTTGAAAAGTTCAAAGAATTTCAGAGTGAAGTGGAAAATCATCGTAACAAGAAAATAAAGTTTCTACGATCTGATCGTGGAGGAGAATCTTTGAGTTACGAGTTTGGTCTTCATTTGAAACAATGCGGAATAGTTTCGCAACTCACGCCACCCGGAACACCACAGCGTAATGGTGTGTCCGAACTTCGTAATCGTACTTTACTAGATATGGTGCGATCTATGATGTCTCTTACTGATTTACCACTATCGTTTTGGGGTTATGCTTTAGAGACGGCTGCATTCACGTTAAATAGGGAACCATCTAAATCCGTTGAGACGACGCCTTATGAACTATGGTTTGGCAAGAAACCAAAGTTGTCATTTCTTAAAGTTTGGGGCTGCGATGCTTATGTGAAAAAGCTTCAACCTGATAAGCTCGAACCCAAATCGGAGAAATGTGTCTTCATAGGATACCCAAAAGAGATTGTTGGGTACACCTTCTATCACAGATCCAAAGGCAAGATATTTTGTTGCTAAGAATGGATCCTTTCTAGAGAAGGAGTTTCTCTCGAAAGAAGTGAGTGGGAGGAAAGTAGAACTTGATGAGGTAACTGTACCTACTCCCTTAATGGAAAGTAGTTCATCACAGAAATCTGTTCCTGTGACTCCTACACCAATTAGTGAGGAAGCTAATGATGATGATCATGTAACTTCAGATCAAGTTACTACTGAACCTCGTAGGTCAACCAGAGTAAGATCCGCACCAGAGTGGTACGGTAATCCTGTTCTGGAGGTCATGTTACTTGATCATGACGAACCTACGAACTATGAGGAAGCGATGATGAGCCCAGATTCCGCAAAATGGCTTGAGGCCATGAAATCTGAGATGGGATCCATGTATGAGAACAAAGTGTGGACTTTGGTTGACTTGCCCGATGATCGGCAAGCCATCGAGAATAAATGGATCTTCAAGAAGAAGACAGACGCTGACGGTAATGTTACTGTCTACAAAACTCAACTTGTTGCGAAAGGTTTTCGACTAGTTCAAGGAGTTGACTACGATGAGACCTTCTCACCCGTAGCGTGCTTAAGTCCGTCCGAATCATGTTAGCAATTGCCGCATTTTATGATTATGAAATTTGGCAAATGGATGTAAAGACTGCATTCCTGAATGGATTTCTGGAAGAAGAGTTGTATATGATACAACCTGAAGGTTTTATCGATCCAAAGGATGCTAACAAAGTACGCAAGCTCCAGCGATTCATTTATGGACTGGTGCAAGCATCTCAGAGTTGGAATAAACGTTTTGATCGTGTGATCAAAGCATATGGTTTTATACAGACTTTTGGAGAAGCCTGTATTTACAAGAAAGTGAGTGGGAGCTCTGTAGCATTTCTAATATTATATGTGGATGACATATTGCTGATTGGAAATGATATAGAATTTCTGGATAGCATAAAAGGATACTTGAATAAGAGTTTTTCAATGAAAGACCTCGGTGAAGCTGCTTATATATTGGGCATCAAGATCTATAGAGATAGATCAAGACGCTTAACTGGACTTTCACAAAGCACATACCTTGATAAAGTTTTGAAGAAGTTCAAAATGGATCAAGCAAAGAAAGGGTTCTTGCCTGTGTTACAAGGTGTGAAGTTGAGTCAGACTCAATGCCCGACCACTTCAGAAGATAGAGAGAAAATGAAAGGTGTTCCCTATGCTTCAGCCATAGGCTCTATCATGTATGCAATGCTGTGTACCAGACCTGATGTGTGCCTTGCTACTAGTTTAGCAGGGAGGTACCAAAGTAATCTAGGAGTGGATCACTGGACAGCGGTCAGGAACATCCTGAAATACCTGAAAAGGACTAAGGATATGTTTCTCGTTTATGGAGGTGATAAAGAGCTCGTTGTAAATGGTTACGTCGTTGCAAGCTTTGACACTGATCCGAATGACTCTAAGTCACAAACCAGATACGTGTTTATATTGAACGGTGGAGCTGTGAGTTGGTGTAGTTCTAAGCAAAGCGTCGTGGTGGGATCTACGTGTGAAGTGGAGTACATAGCTGCTTCGGAAGCAGCAAATGAAGGAGTCTGGATGAAGGAGTTCATATCCGATCTAGGTGTCATACCTAGTGCATCGGGTCCAATGAAAATCTTTTCTGACAATACTGGTGCAATTGCCTTGGCAAAGGAATCCAGATTTCACAAGAGAACTAAGCACATCAAGAGACGCTTCAATTCCATCCGCGATCAAGTCAAGGAGGGAGACATAGAGGTTTGTAAGATACATTGTTGGAAATATGCCCTAGAGGCAATAATAAATGGTTATTATTATATTTCCTTGTTCATGATAATTGTCTATTGTTCATGCTATAATTGTGTTATCCGGAAATCGTAATGCATGTGTGAATACATAGACCACAACGTGTCCCTAGTAAGCCTCTAGTTGACTAGCTCGTTGATCAACAGATAGTCATGGTTTCCTGACTATGGACATTGGATGTCATTGATAACGGGATCACATCATTAGGAGAATGATGTGATGGACAAGACCCAATCCTAAGCATAGCACAAAAGATCGTGTAGTTCGTTTGCTAGAGCTTTTCCAATGTCAAGTATCATTTCCTTAGACCATGAGATCGTGCAACTCCCGGATGCCGTAGGAGTGCTTTGGGTGTACCAAACGTCACAACGTAACTGGGTGACTATAAAGGTGTACCACGGGTATCTCCAAAAGTGTCTGTTGGGTTGGCACGGATCGAGACTGGGATTTGTCACTCCGTATGATGGAGAGGTATCTCTGGGCCCACTCGGTAATGCATCATCATAATGAGCTCAATGTGACCAAGTGTGTGGTCATGGGATCATGCATTATGGTACGAGTAAAGTGACTTGCCGGTAACGAGATTGAACGAGGTATTGGGATACCGACGATCGAATCTCGGGCAAGTAACGTACCAATTGACAAAGGGAATTGTATACGGGATTGATTGAATCCTTGACATCGTGGTTCATCCGATGAGATCATCGTGGAACATGTGGGAGCCAACATGGGTATCCAGATCCCGCTGTTGGTTATTGACCGGAGAGGCGTCTCGGTCATGTCTGCATGTCTCCCGAACCCGTAGGGTCTACACACTTAAGGTTCGGTGACGCTAGGGTTGTAGAGATATTAGTATGCGGAAACCCGAAATTTGTTCGAAGTACCGGATGAGATCCCGGACGTCACGAGGAGTTCCGGAATGGCCCGGAGGTGAAGAATTATATATAGGAAGTCCAGTTTCGGCCACCGGGAAAGTTTCGGGGGTTATCGGTATTGTACCGAGACCACTGGAAGGGTCCCGGGGGTCCACCAGGTGGGGCCACCTATCCTGGAGGGCCCCATGGGCTGAAGTGGGAGGGGAACCAGCCCCTGGTGGGCTGGTGCACCCCCCATGGGCCTCCCCTGCGCCTAGGGTTGGAAACCCTGGGGGTGGGGGGCGCCCCACCTGACTTGGGGGGGAGTTCCCCCCCCCCTTGGCCGCCGCCCCCCATGTAGATGGGATCCCAGGGCCGGCGCCCCCCAGGGGGCCTATATAAGGGGGGGAGGGAGGGCTGCTGTACCCTAGCCCCTGGCGCCTCCCTCTCCCTCCCGTGACACCTCTCTCTCCCGCTTGCGCTTGGCGAAGCCCTGCCGGGATCCTCGCTACTTCCACCACCACGCCTGTTGGGAATCGTAGCATAATTTTAAAATTTTCCTACGCTCACCAAGATCCATCTATGGAGTATACTAGCAACGAGGGGAAAGGAGTGCATCTACATACCCTTGTAGATCGCGAGCGGAAGCGTTCCAATGAACGTGGATGACGGAGTCGTACTCGCCGTGATTCAAATCACCGATGACCGAGTGCCGAACGGACGGCACCTCCGCGTTCAACACACGTACGGTGCAGCGACGTCTCCTCCTTCTTGATCCAGCAAGGGGGAAGGAGAGGTTGATGGAGATCCAGCAGCACGACGGCGTGGTGGTGGATGTAGCGGGTCTCGGCAGGGCTTCGCCGAGCTTCTGCGAGAGGGAGAGGTGTAGCAGGGGAGGAGGGAGGCGCCCAAGGCTGTCATCCTACTTCCCTCCCTCCCCCCTCCTTTATATAGGCCCCCTGGGAGCGGGGGGGGGGGGGCGCCGGCCAAGCCCCATCCAGATGGGGGGGCGGCGGCCAAGGGGGTGCCTTGCCCCCCAAGGCAAGTGGGGCGCCCCCCCACCCTAGGGTTTCCAACCCTAGGAGCAGGAGGGAGGCCCATGGGGGGGCGCCCAGCCCACTAGGGGCTGGTTCCCTTCCCACTTCAGCCCACGGGGCCCTCCGGGATAGGTGGCCCCACCCGGTGGACCCCCGGGACCCTTCCGGTGGTCCCGGTACAATACCGGTAACCCCCGAAACTTTCCCGGTGGCCGAAACTTGACTTCCTATATATAAATCTTCACCTCCGGACCATTCCGGAACTCCTCGTGACGTCCGGGATCTCATCCGGGACTCCGAACAACTTTCAGGTTTCCGCATACACATATCTCTACAACCCTAGCGTCACCGAACCTTAAGTGTGTAGACCCTACGGGTTTGGGAGACATGTAGACATGACCGAGACGCCTCTCCGATCAATAACCAACAGCGGGATCTGGATACCCATGTTGGCTCCCACATGTTCCACGATGATCTCATCGGATGAACCACGATGTCGAGGATTCAATCAATCCCGTATACAATTCCCTTTGTCATTCGGTATGTTACTTGCCCGAGATTCGATCGTCGGTATCCCAATACCTTGTTCAATCTCGTTACCGGCAAGTCTCTTTACTCGTACCGCAATGCATGATCCCGTGACTAAAGCCTTAGTCACATTGAGCTCATTATGATGATGCATTACCGAGTGGCCCCAGAGATACCTCTCCGTCATACGGAGTGACAAATCCCAGTCTCGATCCGTGCCAACCCAACAGACACTTTCGGAGATACCCGTAGTGCACCTTTATAGTCGCCCAGTTACGTTGTGACGTTTGGCACACCCAAAGCACTCCTACGGTATCCGGGAGTTGCACGATCTCATGGTCTAAGGAAAAATACTTGACATTGGAAAAGCTCTAGCAAACGAAACTACACGATCTTTTATGCTATGCTTAGGATTGGGTCTTGTCCATCACATCATTCTCCCAATGATGTGATCCCGTTATCAATGACATCCCATGTCCATAGTCAGGAAACCATGACTATCGGTTGATCAACGAGCTAGTCAACTAGAGGCTTACTAGGGACACGTTGTGGTCTATGTATTCACACATGTATTACGATTTCCGGATAACACAATTATAGCATGAACAATAGACAATTACCATGAACAAAGAAATA
Organism: Triticum aestivum; assembly: GCF_018294505.1. NCBI lineage: Eukaryota > Viridiplantae > Streptophyta > Magnoliopsida > Poales > Poaceae > Triticum > Triticum aestivum. Next base: position 481,082,638 of record NC_057799.1, read on the forward strand.
TAATAATAACCATTTATTATTGCCTCTAGGGCATATTTCTAACAGTCTCCCACTTGCACTAGAGTCAACAATCTAGTTACATTGTGATGAATCGAACACCCATTGCGTCCTGGTGTTGATCATGTTTTGCCCTAGGGAGAGGTTTAGTCAACGGATCTGCCACATTCAGGTCCGTATGTACTTTACAAATATCTATGTCTCCATTTTGAACACTTTCACGAATGGAGTTGAAGCGACGCTTGATATGCCTGGTCTTCCTGTGAAACCTGGGCTCCTTCGCAAGGGCAATAGCTCCAGTGTTGTCACAGAAGAGAGTCATCGGGCCCGACGCATTGGGAATCACCCCTAGGTCGGTAATGAACTCCTTCATCCAGACTGCTTCCTGTGCTGCCTCCGAGGCCGCCATGTACTCCGCTTCACATGTAGATCCCGCCATGACACTTTGCTTGCAACTGCACCAGCTTACTGCTCCTCCATTCAAAATATACACGTATCCGGTTTGTGACTTCGAGTCATCCAGATCTGTGTCGAAGCTAGCATCGACGTAACCCTTTACGACGAGCTCCTCGTCACCTCCATAAACGAGAAACATATCCTTAGTCCTTTTCAGGTACTTCAGGATATTCTTGAGCGCTGTCCAGTGTTCCATGCCGGGATTACTTTGGTACCTTCCTACCAAACTTACGGCAAGGTTTACATCAGGTCTGGTACACAGCATGGCATACACAATAGAACCTATGGCCGAGGCATAGGGGATGACACTCATCTTTTCTATATCTTCTGCCGTGGTCGGGCATTGAGCCGTGCTCAATTGCACACCTTGCAATACAGGCAAGAACCCCTTCTTGGACTGATCCATATTGAACTTCTTCAATATCTTGTCAAGGTATGTACTCTGTGAAAGACCAATGAGGCGTCTTGATCTATCTCTATAGATCTTGATGCCTAATATATAAGCAGCTTCTCCAAGGTCCTTCATTGAAAAACACTTATTCAAATAGGCCTTTATACTTTCCAAGAATTCTATATCATTTCCCAATAATATGTCATCCACATATAATAAGAGAAATTCTACAGAGCTCCCACTCACTTTCTTGTAAACACAGGCTTCTCCATAAGTTTGTGTAAACCCAAACGCTTTGATCATCTCATCAAAGCGAATGTTCCAACTCCGAGATGCTTGCACCAGCCCATAGATTGAGCGCTGGAGCTTGCATACTTTGTTAGCATTCTTAGGATCGACAAAACCTTCCGGCTGCATCATATACAACTCTTCCTTAAGGAAGCCATTAAGGAATGCTGTTTTGACGTCCATCTGCCATATCTCATAATCATAGTATGCGGCAATTGCTAACATGATTCGGACGGACTTCAGCTTCGCTACGGGTGAGAAAGTCTCATCGTAGTCAACCCCTTGAACTTGTCGATAACCCTTAGCGACAAGTCGAGCCTTATAGATGGTCACATTACCATCCGCATCTCTCTTCTTCTTAAAGATCCATTTGTTTTCTATGGCTCGCCGATCATTGGGCAAGTCAGTCAAAATCCATACTTCATTTTCATACATGGATCCTATCTCGGATTTCATGGCTTCTAGCCATTTGTTGGAATCCGGGCCCGCCATCGCTTCTTCATAGTTCGAAGGTTCACTGTTGTCTAACAACATGATTTCTAGGACAGGGTTGCCGTACCACTCTGGCGCGGAACGTGTCCTTGTGGACATACGAAGTTCAGTAGTAACTTGATAGCTTCATGATCGTCATCATTAACTTCCTCCCCAGTCGGTGTAGGCACCACAGGAACATTTTCCCGCGCTGTGCTACTTTCCGGTTCGGAAGGGGTGACTGTCACCTCATCAAGTTCCACTTTCCTCCCACTCAATTCTTTCGAGAGAAACTCCTTCTCTAGAAAGGACCCGTTCTTGGCAACGAAGATCTTGCCTTCGGATCTGAGGTAGAAGGTATACCCAATAGTTTCCTTAGGGTATCCTATGAAGACGCATTTCTCCGACTTGGGTTCGAGCTTTTCAGGTTGAAGTTTCTTGACATAAGCATCGCATCCCCAAACTTTTAGAAACGACAGCTTAGGTTTCTTCCCAAACCATAATTCATACGGTGTCGTCTCAACGGATTTCGACGGAGCCCTATTTAAAGTGAATGCGGCAGTCTCTAAAGCATAGCCCCAAAATGAGAGCGGTAAATCGGTAAGAGACATCATAGATCGCACCATATCCAATAGAGTGCGATTACGACGTTCGGACACACCGTTTCGCTGAGGTGTTCCAGGCGGCGTGAGTTGTGAAACTATTCCACATTTTCTTAAGTGTGCACCAAACTCGTGACTTAAATATTCTCCACCACGATCTGATCGTAAGAATTTATTTTCCTGTCACGATGATTCTCAACCTCACTCTGAAATTCCTTGAACTTTTCAAAGGTTTCAGACTTGTGTTTCATTAGGTAGACATACCCATATCTACTTAAGTCATCAGTGAGAGTGAGAACATAACGATATCCTCCGCGAGCCTCAACACTCATTGGACCGCACACATCGGTATGTATGACTTCCAATAAGTTGGTTGCTCGCTCCATTGTTCCGGAGAACGGAGTCTTGGTCATCTTACCCATGAGGCATGGTTCGCACGTGTCAAATGATTCGTAATCAAGAGACTCCAAAAGTCCATCTGCATGGAGCTTCTTCATGCGCTTGACACCAATGTGACCAAGGCGGCAGTGCCACAAGTATGTGGGACTATCGTTATCAACTTTACATCTTTTGGTATTCACATTATGAACATGTGTAACATCACGTTCGAGATTCATCAAGAATAAACCATTAACCAGCGGGGCATGACCATAAAACATATCTCTCAAATAAATAGAACAACCATTATTCTCGGATTTAAATGAGTAGCCATCTCGAATTAAACGAGATCCAGATACAATGTTCATGCTCAAAGCTGGCACTAAATAACAATTATTGAGGTTTAAAACTAATCCCGTAGGTAGATGCAGAGGTAGCGTGCCGACGACGATCACATCGACCTTGGAACCATTCCCGACGCGCATCGTCACCTCGTCCTTCGCCAGTCTCCGTTTATTCCGTAGTTCCTGTTTTGAGTTACAAATATGAGCAACCGCACCGGTATCAAATACCCAGGAGCTACTACGAGTACTGGTAAGGTACACATCAATTACATGTATATCACATATACCTTTGGTGTTGCCGGCCTTCTTGTCCGCTAAGAATTTGGGGCAGTTCCGCTTCCAGTGACCACTTCCCTTGCAATAAAAGCACTTAGTTTCAGGCTTGGGTCCATTCTTTGACTTCTTCCCAGTAACTGGCTTACCGGGCGTGGCAACTCCCTTGCCGTCCTTCTTGAAGTTCTTCTTACCCTTGCCCTTCTTGAACTTAGTGGTTTTATTCACCATCAACACTTGATGTTCTTTTCTGATCTCCACCTCCGCTGATTTCAGCATTGAATATACCTCAGGAATGGTCTTTTCCATCCCCTGCATATTGAAGTTCATCACAAAGCTCTTGTAGCTTGGTGGAAGCGACTGGAGGATTCTGTCAATGACCGCGTCATCCGGGAGATTAACTCCCAGCTGAGTCAAGCGGTTGTGCAACCCAGACATTCTGAGTATGTGCTCACTAACAGAACTATTCTCCTCCATTTTACAGCTAAAGAACTTGTCGGAGACATCATATCTCTCGACCCGGGCATGAGCTTGGAAAACCATTTTCAGCTCCTCGAACATCTCATATGCTCCATGTTTCTCAAAACGCTTTTGGAGACCCGGTTCTAAGCTGTAAAGCAAGCCGCACTGAACGAGGGAGTAATCATCAGCACGTGATTGCCAAGCGTTCATAACGTCTTGGTTCTCTGGGATTGGTGCTTCACCTAGCGGTGCTTCTAAGACATAATCTTTCTTGGCTACTATGAGGATGATCCTCAGGTTCCGGACCCAGTCCGTATAGTTGCTGCCATCATCTTTCAGCTTGGTTTTCTCTAGGAACACGTTGAAATTGAGGACAACGTTGGCCATTTGATCTACAAGACATAGTGTAAAGATTTTAGACTAAGTTCATGATAATTAAGTTCATATAATCAAATTATTTAATGAACTCCCACTCAGATAGACATCCCTCTAGTCGTCTAAGTGAAACATGATCCGAGTTAACTAGGTCGTGTCCAATCATCACGTGAGACGGACTAGTCAAGATCGGTGAACATCTCCATGTTGATCGTATCTTCTATACGACTCATGCTCGACCTTTCGGTCCTCTGTGTTCCGAGGCCATGTCTGTACATGCTAGGCTCGTCAAGTCAACCTAAGTGTATTGCGTGTGTTCCGAGGCCATGTCTGTACATGCTAGGCTCGTCAACACCCGCTGTATGCGAACGTTAGAATCTATCACACCCGATCATCACGTGGTGCTTCGAAACAACGAACCTTCGCAACGGTGCATAGTTAGGGTGAACACTTTCTTGAAATTATATAAGGGATCATCTTACTTACTACCGTCGTTCTAAGCAAATAAGATGCAAAAACATGATAAACATCACATGCAATCAAATAGTGACATGATATGGCCAATATCATTATGCTCCTTTGATCTCCATCTTCGGGGCACCATGATCATCTTCGTCACCGACATGACACCATGATCTCCATCATCATGTCACTATTTGATTACATGTGATGTTTATCATGTTTTGCATCTTATTTGCTTAGAACGACGGTAGTAAGTAAGATGATCCCTTATAATAATTTAGAGAAAGTATTCCCCCTAACTGTGCACCGTTGCGAAGGTTCGTTGTTTCGAAGCACCACGTGATGATCGGGTGTGATAGATTCTAACATTCGCATACAACGGGTGTTGACGAGCCTAGCATGTACAGACATGGCCTCGGAACACACGCAATACACTTAGGTTGACTTGACGAGCCTAGCATGTACAGACATGGCCTCGGAACACGGAAGACCGAAAGGTCGAGCATGAGTCGTATAGAAGATACGATCAACATGGAGATATTCACCGATCTTGACTAGTCCGTCTCACGTGATGATCGGACACGGCCTAGTTAACTCGGATCATGTTTCACTTAGACGACTAGAGGGATGTCTATCTGAGTGGGAGTTCATTGAATAATTTGATTAGATGAACTTAATTATCATGAACTTAGTCTAAAATCTTTACAATATGTCTTGTAGATCAAATGGCCCACGTTGCCCTCAACTTCAACGCGTTCCTAGAGAAAACCAAGCTGAAAGATGATGGCAGCAACTATACGGACTGGGTCCGGAACCTGAGGATCATCCTCATAGCTGCCAAGAAAGATTATGTCCTAGAAGCACCGCTAGGTGAATCACCCATCCCAGAGAACCAAGACGTTATGAACGCTTGGCAATCACGTGCTGATGATTACTCCCTCGTTCAGTGCGGCTTGCTTTACAGCTTAGAACCGGGTCTCCAAAAGCGTTTTGAGAAACATGGAGCATATGAGATGTTCGAGGAGCTGAAAATGGTTTTCCAAGCTCATGCCCGGGTCGAGAGATATGATGTCTCCGACAAGTTCTTTAGCTGTAAAATGGAGGAGAATAGTTCTGTCAGTGAGCACATACTTAGAATGTCTGGGTTACACAACCACTTGTCTCAGCTGGGAGTTAATCTCCCTGATGACGCGGTCATTGACAGAATCCTCCAGTCGCTTCCACCAAGCTACAAGAGCTTTCTGATGAACGTCAATATGCAGGGGATGGAAAAGACCATTCCTGAGGTATATTCAATGCTGAGATCAGCGGAGGTGGAGATCAAAAAGGAACATCAAGTGTTGATGGTGAATAAAACCACTAAGTTCAAGAAAGGCAAGGGTTAGAAGAACTTCAAGAAAGACGGCAAGGGAGTTGCCGCGCCCGATAAGCCAGTTGCCGAGAAGAAGTCAAAGAATGGACCCAAGCCTGAGACTGAGTGCTTTTATTGCAAGGGAAGTGGTCACTGGAAGCAGAACTGCCCCAAATACTTAGCGGACAAGAAGGCCGGCAACACCAAAGGTATATGTGATATACATGTAATTGATGTGTACCTTACCAGTACTCGTAGTAGCTCCTTGGTATTTGATACCGGTGCGGTTGCTCATATTTGTAACTCAAAACAGGAGCTGCGGAATAAGCGGAGACTGGCGAAGGACGAGGTGACGATGCGCGTCGGGAATGGTTCCAAGGTCGATGTGATCGCCGTCGGCACGCTACCTCTGCATTTACCTACGGGATTAGTTTTAAACCTCAATAATTGTTATTTAGTGCCAGCTTTGAGCATGAACATTGTATCTGGATCTCGTTTAATTCGAGATGGCTACTCATTTAAATCCGAGAATAATGGTTGTTCTATTTATATGAGAGATATGTTTTATGGTCATGCCCCGCTGGTCAATGGTTTATTCTTGATGAATCTCGAACGTGATGTTACACATATTCATAGTGTGAATACCAAAAGATGTAAAGTTGATAACGATAGTCCCACATACTTGTGGCACTGCCGCCTTGGTCACATTGGTGTCAAACGCATGAAGAAGCTCCATGCAGATGGACTTTTGGAGTCTCTTGATTACGAATCATTTGACACGTGCGAACCATGCCTCATAGGTAAGATGACCAAGACTCCGTTCTCCGGAACAATGGAGCGAGCAACCAACTTATTGGAAATCATACATACTGATGTGTGCGGTCCAATGAGTGTTGAGGCTCGCGGTGGCTATCGTTATGTTCTCACTCTCACTGATGATTTAAGTAGATATGGGTATGTCTACCTAATGAACAAGTCTGAAACCTTTGAAAAGTTCAAGGAATTTCAGAGTGAGGTTGAGAATCAACATGACAGGAAAATAAAGTTCCTGCGATCAGATCGTGGAGGGGAATATTTAAGTCACGAATTTGGCACACACTTAAGGAAATGTAGAATCGTTTCACAACTCACGCCGCCTGGAACACCTCAGCGAAATGGTGTATCCGAATGTCGTAATCGCACTCTATTGGATATGGTGCGATCTATGATGTCTCTTACCGATCTACCGCTCTCATTTTGGGGCTATGCTTTAGAGACTGCCGCATTCACTTTAAATAGGGCTCCGTCGAAATCCGTTGAGACGACACCGTATGAATTATGGTTTGGGAAGAAACCTAAGCTATCGTTTCTAAAAGTTTGGGGATGCGATGCTTATGTCAAGAAACTTCAACCTGAAAAGCTCGAACCCAAGTCGGAAAAATGCGTCTTCATAGGATACCCTAAGGAAACCATTGGGTATACCTTCTACCTCAGATCCGAAGGCAAGATCTTTGTTGCCAAGAACGGGTCCTTTCTGGAGAAAGAGTTTCTCTCGAAAGAATTAAGTGGGAGGAAAGTGGAACTTGATGAGGTGATAGTCACCCCTTCCGAACCGAAAAGTAGCGCAACGCGGGAAGATGTTCCTGTGGTGCCTACACCGACTGGGGAGGAAGTTAATGATGATGATCATGAAGCTTCGGATCAAGTTACTGCTGAACTTCGTAGGTCCACAAGGACACGTTCCGCACCAGAGTGGTACGGCAACCCTGTCCTGGAAATCATGTTGTTAGACAACGGTGAACCTTCGAACTATGAAGAAGCGATGGCGGGCCCGGATTCCGACAAATGGCTAGAAGCCATGAAATCCGAGATAGGATCCATGTATGAAAACGAAGTATGGACTTTGACTGACTTGCCCGATGATCGGCGAGCCATAGAAAATAAATGGATCTTTAAGAAGAAGACAGACGCAGATGGTAACGTGACCATCTATAAGGCTCGACTTGTCGCTAAGGGTTATCGACAAGTTCAAGGGGTTGACTACGATGAGACTTTCTCACCCGTAGCGAAGCTGAAGTCCGTCCGAATCATGTTAGCAATTGCCGCATTCTATGATTATGAGATATGGCAAATGGACGTCAAAACGGCATTCCTTAACGGCTTTCTTAAGGAAGAATTGTATATGATGCAGCCGGAAGGTTTTGTCGATCCTAAGAATGCTAACAAGGTATGCAAGCTCCAGCGCTCCATCTATGGGCTGGTGCAAGCATCTCGGAGTTGGAACATTCGATTTGATGAGATGATCAAAGCGTTTGGGTTTACACAGACTTATGGAGAAGCCTGTGTTTACAAGAAAGTGAGTGGGAGCTCTATAGCATTTCTCTTATTATATGTGGATGACATACTATTGATGGGAAATGATATAGAATTCTTGGAAAGTATAAAGGCCTATTTGAATAAGTGTTTTTCAATGAAGGACCTTGGAGAAGCTGCTTATATATTAGGTCTCTTTGGTCTTTCACAGAGTACGTACCTTGACAAGATATTGAAGAAGTTCAATATGGATCAGTCCAAGAAGGGGTTCTTGCCTGTATTGCAAGGTGTGCAATTGAGCACGGCTCAATGCCCGACCACGGCAGAAGATAGAGAAAAGATGAGTGTCATCCCCTATGCCTCGGCCATGGGGTCTATTATGTATGCCATGCTGTGTACCAGACCTGATGTAAACCTTGCCGTAAGTTTGGTAGGAAGGTACCAAAGTAATCCCGACATGGAACACTGGACATCGGTCAAGAATATCCTGAAGTACCTGAAGAGGACTAAGGATATGTTTCTCGTTTATGGAGGTGACGAAGAGCTCGTCGTAAAGGGTTACGTCGACGCTAGCTTCGACACAGATCTGGATGACTCGAAGTCACAAACCGGATACGTGTATATTTTGAATGGAGGGGCAGTAAGCTGGTGCAGTTGCAAGCAAAGCGTCGTGGCGGGATCTACATGTGAAGCGGAGTACATGGCAGCCTCAGAGGCAGCGCAAGAAGTAATCTGGATGAAGGAGTTCATTACCGACCTAGGGGTGATTCCCAATGCGTTGGGCCCGATGACTCTCTTCTGTGACAACACTGGAGCTATTGCCCTTGCCAAGGAGCCCAGGTTTCACAGGAAGACCAGGCATATCAAGCGTCGCTTCAACTCCATTCGTGAAAGTGTTCAAAATGGAGACATAGATATTTGTAAAGTACATACGAACCTGAATGTAGCAGATCCGTTGACTAAACCTCTCCCTAGAGCAAAACATGATCAACACCAGAACTCTATGGGTGTTCGATTCATCACAATGTAACTAGATTATTGACTCTACTGCAAGTGGGAGACTGTTGGAAATATGCCCTAGAGGCAATAATAAATGGTTATTATTATATTTCCTTGTTCATGATAATTGTCTATTGTTCATGCTATAATTGTGTTATCCGGAAATCGTAATGCATGTGTGAATACATAGACCACAACGTGTCCCTAGTAAGCCTCTAGTTGACTAGCTCGTTGATCAACAGATAGTCATGGTTTCCTGACTATGGACATTGGATGTCATTGATAACGGGATCACATCATTAGGAGAATGATGTGATGGACAAGACCCAATCCTAAGCATAGCACAAAAGATCGTGTAGTTCGTTTGCTAGAGCTTTTCCAATGTCAAGTATCATTTCCTTAGACCATGAGATCGTGCAACTCCCAGATGCCGTAGGAGTGCTTTGGGTGTACCAAACATCACAACGTAACTGGGTGACTATAAAGGTGTACTACGGGTATCTCTGAAAGTGTCTGTTGGGTTGGCACGGATCGAGACTGGGATTTGTCACTCCGTAAGACGGAGAGGTATCTCTGGGCCCACTCGGTAATGCATCATCATAATGAGCTCAATGTGACCAAGTGTCTGGTCACGGGATCATGCATTACGGTACGAGTAAAGTGACTTGCCGGTAACGAGATTGAATGAGGTATTGGGATACCGACGATCGAATCTCGGGCAAGTAACGTACCGATTGACAAAGGGAATTGTATACAGGATTGATTGAATCCTCGACATCGTGGTTCATCCGATGAGATCATCGTGGAACATGTGGGAGCCAACATGGGTATCCAGATCCCGCTGTTGGTTGTTGACCGGAGAGGCGTCTCGGTCATGTCTGCATGTCTCCCGAACCCGTAGGGTCTACACACTTAAGGTTCGGTGACGCTAGGGTTGTAGAGATATTAGTATGCGGAAACCCGAAAGTTGTTCGGAGTCTCGGATGAGATCCCGGACGTCACGAGGAGTTCCGGAATGGTCCGGAGGTGAAGAATTATATATAGGAAGTCCAGTTTCGGCCACCGGGAAAGTTTCGGGGGTTATCGGTATTGTACCGGGACCACCGGAAGGGTCCCGGGGGTCCACCGGGTGGGGCCACCTATCCCAGAGGGCCCCATGGGCTGAAGTGGGAGGGGAACCAGCCCCTTTTGGGCTGGTGCGCCCCCCATGGGCCTCCCCCTGCGCCTAGGGTTGGAAACCCTGGGGGTGGGGGGCGCCCCACCTGACTTGGGGGGAAGTTTCCCCCCCCTTGGCCGCCGCCCCCCATGTAGAATGGATCCCAGGGCCGGCGCCCCCCAGGGGGCCTATATAAAGGGGGGAGGGAGGGCTGATGTACCCTAGCCCCTGGCGCCTCCCTCTCCCTCCCGTGACACCTCTCTCTCCCGCTTGCGCTTGGCGAAGCCCTGCCGGGATCCCCGCTACTTCCACCACCACGCCGTCGTGTTGCTGGATCTCCATCAACCTCTCCTTCCCCCTTGCTGGATCAAGAAGGAGGAGACGTCGCTGCTCCGTAGGTGTGTTGAACGCGGAGGTGCCGTCCGTTCGGCGCTCGGTCATCGGTGATTTGGATCACGACGAGTACGACTCCATCAACCCCGTTCACTTGAACGCTTCCGCTCGTGATCTACAAGGGTATGTAGATGCACTCCTTTCCCCTCGTTGCTAGTAAACTCCATAGATGGATCTTGGTGATGCGTAGAAATTTTTAAAATTCTGCAACGATCTCCAACATACATACGGGTCTGAATGTTGCAGACCCATTGACTAAGCCTCTCTCACGAGCAAAACATGATCAGCACCAAGACTCCATGGGTGTTAGAATCATTACTGTGTAATCTAGATTATTGACTCTAGTGCAAGTGGGAGACTAAAGGAAATATGCCCTAGAGGCAATAATAAAGTTGTTATTTATATTTCCTTATATCATGATAAATGTTTATTATTCATGCTAGAATTGTATTAACCGGAAACTTAGTACATGTGTGAATACATAGACAAACAGAGTGTCACTAGTAGCCTCTACTAGACTAGCTCGTTGAATCAAAGATGGTTTAGTTTCCTAACCATAGACATGAGTTGTCGTTTGATTAACGGGATCACATCATTAGAGAATGATGTGATTGACTTGACCCATTCCGTTAGCTTAGCACTTGATCGTTTAGTATATTGCTATTGCTTTCTTCATGACTTATACATGTTCCTATGACTATGAGATTATGCAACTCCCGAGTACCGGAGGAACACTTTGTGTGCTACCAAACGTCACAACGTAACTGGGTGATTATACAGGTGCTCTACAGGTGTCTTCGATGGTACTTGTTGAGTTGGCATAGATTGAGATTAGGATTTGTCACTCCGATTATCGGAGAGGTATCTCTGGGCCCTCTCAGTAATGCACACCACTATAAGCCTTGCAAGCAATGTGACTAATGAGTTAGTTGTAGGATGATGCATTAGGGAATGAGTAAAGAGACTTGCCGGTAACAAGATTGAACTAGGTATTGAGATACCGACGATCGAATCTCGGGCAAGTAACATACCGATGACAAAGGGAACAACGTATGTTGTTATGTGGTTTGACCGATAAAGATCTTCGTAGAATATGTAGGAACCAATATGATCATCCAGGTTCCGCTATTGGTTATTGACCGGAGACGTGTCTCGGTCATGTCTACATAGTTCTCGAACCCGTAGGGTCCGCACGCTTAACGTTCGGTGACGATCAGTATTATGAGTTTATGTGTTTTGATGTACCGAAGATAGTTCGGAGTCCCGGATGTGATCACGGACATGACGAGTAGTCTCGAAATGGTCGAGACATAAAGATTGGTATATTGGACGACTATATTCGGACACCGGAAGTGTTTCGGGTGATTTCGGAGAAAATTGGAGTGTCGGAGGGGTTACCGGAACCCCCTGGGGAAGTATTGGGCCTTAGTGGGCCTTAGGGGAGAGAGAGAGCGAATTACCATAATTATTAGAGGAATTACTAGGGAACGACCTAGGATTAAAATTACCTCTATACGTGTTATTACCAAAATTGTTCCTACCAACAAAATTCACATCAATAGGTTCATTACCGTTGAAGGAAATATGCCCTAGAGGCAATAATAAAGTTATTATTTATTTCCTTATATCATGATAAATGTTTATTATTCATGCTAGAATTGTATTAACCGGAAACATAATACATGTGTGAATACATAGACAAACAGAGTGTCACTAGTATGCCTCTACTTGACTAGCTCGTTAATTAAAGATGGTTATGTTTCCTAACCATAGACATGAGTTGTCATTTGATTAACGGGATCACATCATTAGGAGAATGATGTGATTGACTTGACCCATTCCGTTAGCTTAGCACTTGATCGTTTAGTATGTTGCTATTGCTTTCTTCATGACTTATACATGTTCCTATGACTATGAGATTATGCAACTCCCGTTTACCGGAGGAACACTTTGTGTGCTACCAAACGTCACAACGTAACTGGGTGATTATAAAGGTGCTCTACAGGTGTCTCCGAAGGTACTTGTTGGGTTGGCGTATTTCGAGATTAGGATTTGTCACTCCGATTGTCGGAGAGGTATCTCTGGGCCCACTCAGTAATGCACATCACTATAAGCCTTGCAAGCATTGTAACTAATGAGTTAGTTGCGGGACGATGTATTACGGAACGAGTAAAGAGACTTGTTGGTAACGAGATTGAACTAGGTATTGAGATACCGACGATCGAATCTCGGGTAAGTAACATACCGATGACAAAGGGAACAACGTATGTTGTTATGCGGTCTGACCGATAAAGATCTTCGTAGAATATGTGGGAGCCAATATGAGCATCCAGGTTCTGCTATTGGTTATTGACCGGAGACGTGTCTCGGTCATGTCTACATAGTTCTCGAACCCGTAGGGTCTGCACGCTTAAAGTTTTGATGATAGTTATATCATGAGTTTATATGTTTTGATGTACCGAAGGTTGTTCGGAGTCCCGGATGTGATCACGGACATGAAGAGGAGTCTCGAAATGGTCGAGACATGAAGATTGATATATTGGAAGCCTATGTTTGGATATCGAAAGTGTTCCGGGTGAAATCGGAATTTTATCGGAGTACCGGGAGGTTACCGGAACCCCCCGGGGGCTTAATGGGCCATAGTGGGCCTTAGTGGAAGAGAGGAGAGGCGGCCAGGGCAGGGCCGCGCCCCTCCCCCCTAGTCTGAATAGGACAAGGAGAGGGGGGCGGCGCCCCCCATTTCCTTCCTCTCTCCCTCCTCTTTCCCCCTCCACTCCTAGTCCAACAAGGAAAAGGGTGGGAGTAGGACTCCTCCTGGCGCGCCCCTCCTGGCCGACCGCACCTCTCCCCCTTGCTCCTTTATATACGGGGGCAGGGGGCACCCTAGGGACACAACAATTGATCGTTTGATCTTTTAGCCGTGTGCGGTGCCCCCCTCCACCATAGTCCACCTCGATAATACTGTAGCGGTGCTTAGGCGAAGCCCTGCGTCGGTAGAACATCATCATCGTCACCACGCCGTCGTGCTGACGAAACTGTCCCTCAACACTCGGCTGGATCGGAGTTCGAGGGACATCATCGGGCTGAACGTGTGCTGAACTCGGAGGTGCCGTGCGTTCGGTACTTGATCGGTCGGATCGTGAAGACGTACGACTACATCAACCGCGTTGTGCTAACGCTTCCGCTTTCGGTCTACGAGGGTACGTGGACAACACTCTCCCCTCTCGTTGCTATGCATCACCATGATCTTGCGTGTGCGTAGGATTTTTTTGAAATTACTACGTTCCCCAACAGTGGCATCCGAGCCTGGTTTTATGCGTTGATGTTATATGCACGAGTAGAACACAAGTGAGTTGTGGGTGATATAAGTCATACTGCTTACCAGCATGTCATACTTTGGTTCGGTTGTATTGTTGGATGAAGCGGCCCGGACCGACATTACGCGTACGCTTACGCGAGACTGGTTCTTCCGACGTGCTTTGCACAGAGGTGGCTGGCGGGTGTCAGTTTCTCCAACTTTAGTTGAACCGAGTGTGGCTACGCCCGGTCCTTGCGAAGGTTAAAACAGCACCAACTTGACAAACTATCGTTGTGGTTTTGATGCGTAGGTGAGAACGGTTCTTGCTAAGCCCGTAGCAGCCACGTAAAACTTGCAACAACAAAGTAGAGGACGTCTAACTTGTTTTTGCAGGGCATGTTGTGATGTGATATGGTCAAGACATGATGCTAAATTTTATTGTATGAGATGATCATGTTTTGTAACCGAGTTATCGGCAACTGGCAGGAGCCATATGGTTGTCGCTTTATTGTATGCAATGCAATCGCCCTGTAATGCTTTACTTTATCACTAAGCGGTAGCGATAGTCGTAGAAGCATAAGATTGGCGAGACGACAACGATGCTACGATGGAGATCAAGGTGTCGCGCCGGTGACGATGGTGATCATGACGGTGCTTCGGAGATGGAGATCACAAGCACAAGATGATGATGGCCATATCATATCACTTATATTGATTGCATGTGATGTTTATCTTTTATGCATCTTATCTTGCTTTGATTGACGGTAGCATTATAAGATGATCCCTCACTAAATTATCAAAGTATAAGTGTTCTCCCTGAGTATGCACCGTTGCGAAAGTTCTTCGTGCTGAGACACCACGTGATGATCGGGTGTGATAGGCTCTACGTTCAAATACAACGGGTGCAAAACAGTTGCACACGCGGAATACTCAGGTTAAACTTGACGAGCCTAGCATATAACAGATATGGCCTCGGAACACGGAGACCGAAAGGTCGAGCGTGAATCATATAGTGGATATGATCAACATAGTGATGTTCACCGTTGAAACTACTCCATCTCACGTGATGATCGGACATGGTTTAGTTGATATGGATCACGTGATCACTTAGAGGATTAGAGGGATGTCTATCTAAGTGGGAGTTCTTAAGTAATATGATTAATTGAACTTAAATTTATCATGAACTTAGTCCTGGTAGTATTAGCATATCTATGTTGTAGATCAATAGCTCGCGTTTAGCTCCCCTGTTTTATTTTGATATGTTCCTAGAGAAAACTAAGTTGAAAGATGTTAGTAGCAATGATGCGGATTGGATCCGTGATCTGAGGTTTATCCTCATTGCTGCACAGAAGAATTATGTCCTTGATGCACCGCTAGGTGACAAACCTATTGCAGGAGCAGATACAGATGTTATGAACGTTTGGCTAGCTCAATATGATGACTACTTGATAGTTTAGTGCACCATGCTTAACGGCTTAGAATCGGGACTTCAAAGACGTTTTGAACGTCATGGACCATATGAGATGTTCCAGGAGTTGAAGTTAATATTTCAAGCAAATACCCGAGTTGAGAGATATGAAGTCTCCAACAAGTTCTATAGCTAAAAGATGGAGGAGAATAGCTCAAGCAGTGAGCATGTGCTCAGATTGTCTGGGTACTACAATCGCTTGAATCAAGTGGGAGTTAATCTTCCAGATAAAATAGTGATTGACAGAATTCTCTAGTCACCATCACCAAGTTAGTAGAACTTCGTGATGAACTATAGTATGCAAGGGATGACGAAAGTAATTCCCGAGCTCTTCGCGATGCTGAAATCGACGAAGGTAGAAATCAAGAAAGAGCATCAAGTGTTGATGGTTAACAAGACCACTAGTTTCAAGAAAAGGGCAAAGGGATAGAAGGGGAACTTCAAGAAGAACGGCAAGCAAGTTGCTGCTCAAGTGAAGAAGCCCAAGTCTGGACCTAAGCCTGAGACTAAGTGCTTCTACTGCAAAGGGACTGGTCACTGGAAGCGGAACTGCCCCAAGTATTTGGTGGATAAGAAGGATGGCAAAGTGAACAAAGGTATATTTGATATACAGATTATTGATGTGTATTTTACTAGTGTTCGTAGCAACCCCTCGGTATTTGATACTGGTTCAGTTGCTAAAGAGTAGTAACTCGAAACGGGAGTTGCATAATGAACAGAAACTAGTTAAGGATGAAGTGACGATGTGTATTGGAAGTGGTTCCAAGATTGATATGATCATCATCGCACACTCCCTATACTTTCGGGATTAGTGTTGAACCTAAATAAGTGTTATTTGGTGTTTGCGTTGAGCATGAATATGATTTGATCATGTTTATTGCAATACGGTTATTCATTTAAGTTAGAGAATAATTGTTGTTCTGTTTACATGAATAAAACCTTATATGGTTACACACCCAATGAAAATGGTTCGTTGGATCTCGATCGTAGTGATACACATATTCATAATATTGAAGCCAAAAGATGCAAAGTTAATAATGATAGTGCAACTTATTTGTGGCACTGCCGTTTAGGTCATATTGGTGTAAAGCGCATGAAGAAACTCCATGCTGATGGGCTTTTGGAATCACTTGATGCTTGCGAACCATGCCTTATGGGCAAGATGACTAAGACTCCGTTCTCCGGAACAATGGAGCGAGCAACTGACTTATTGGAAATAATACATACTGATGTATGCGATCCGATGAGTGTTGAGGCTCGCGGCGGGTATCGTTATTTTCTGACCTTCACAGATGATTTGAGAAGATATGGGTATATCTACTTGATGAAACATAAGTCTGAAACATTTGAAAAGTTCAAAGAATTTCAGAGTGAAGTGGAAAATCATCGTGACAAGAAAATAAGGTTTCTACGATCTGATTGCAGAGACAAATATTTGAGTTACGAGTTTGGTCTTCAATTAAAACAATGTGGAATAGTTTCACAAATTCGTGCCACCTGGAACACCACAGCATAATGGTGTGTCCGAACGTCATAACCGTACTTTATTGGATATAGTGCAATATGATGTTTCTTACCGATTTACCACTATAGTTTTGGGGTTATGCATTAGAGACAGCTGCATTCACGTAAAAAAGGGCACCATCTAAATCTGGTTGAGACGGCACCGTATGAACTGTGGTTTGGCAAGAAACCAAAGTTGTCGTTTCTTAAAGTTTGGGGTTGCGATGCTTATAAGAAAAAGTTTCATCCTGATAAGCTCAAACCCAAATCGGAGAAATGTGTCTTCATAGGATACCCAAAGGAGACAATTGGGTACACCTTCTATCATAGATCCGAAGGCAAGATATTCATTGCTGAGAATGGATCCTTTCTAGAGAAGGAGTTTCTCTTGAAAGAAGTGAGTGGGAGGAAAGTAGAACTTGATCAGGTAACTGTACCTGCTCCTTTATTGGAAAGTAGTTCATCACAGAAATTTGTTCCTGTGACTCCTACACCAATTAGTGAGGAAGCTAATGATGATGATCATGTAACTTCAGATCAAGTTACTACCGAACCTCGTAGGTAAACCAGAGTGAGATCCACACCAGAGTGGTACGGTAATCCTGTTCTGGAGGTCATGTTACTTGACCATGACGAACCTACGAACTATGAGGAAGCGATGATGAGCCCAGATTCCGCGAAATGGCTTGAGGCCATGAAATCTGAGATGAGATCCATGTATGAGAACAAAGTATGGACTTTGATTGACTTGCCCAATGATCGGCGAGCCATTGAGATTAAATGGATCTTCAAGAGGAAGACGGACGCTGATAGTAGTGTTACTATCTACAAAGCTAGAATTGTCGCAAAAAGGTTTTCGACAAGTTCAAGGTGTTGACTACGATGAGAGTTTCTCACTCGTATCTATGCTTAAGTCTGTCCGAATCATGTTAGCAATTGCCGCATTTTATGAAATCTGGCAAATGGATAAACAAAACTGCATTCCTTAATGGATTTATTAAAGAAGAGTTGTATATGATGCAACCAGAAGGTTTTGTCAATCCTAAAGGTGCTAACAAAATATGCAAGCTTCAGCGATCCATCTATGGACTGGTGCAAGCATCTCGGAGTTGGAATATACGCTTTGATAAGTTGATCAAAGGATATAGTTTTATACAGACTTGCGGTGAAGCCTGTATTTACAAGAAAGTGAGTGGGAGCACTACATCATTTCTGATAAGTATATGTGAATGACATATTGTTGATCGGAAATAATGTAGAATTATTCTGCAAAGCATAAAGGAGTGTTTGAAAGGAGTTTTTCAAAGAAAGACCTCGGTGAAGCTGTTTACATATTGAGCATCAAGATCTATAGAGATAGATCAAGACGCTTGATAAGTTTTTTCAATGAGTACATACCTTGACAAGATTTTGAAGTAGTTCAAAATGGAACAGTCAAAGAAAGAGTTCTTGCCTGTGTTACAAGGTGTGAAATTGAGTAAGACTCAAAGCCCGACCACGGCAGAAGATAGAAAGAGAATGAAAGTCATTCCCTATGCCTCAGCCATAGGTTCTATAAAGTATGCCATGCTGTGTACCAGATCTATTGTATACCCTACACTGATTTTGGCAAGGGAGTACAATAGTGATCTAGGAGTAGATCAGTGGACAACGGTCAAAATTATCCTTAGTGGAATAAGGATATGTTTCTCGATTATGGAGGTGACAAAAAGGTTCGTCGTAAAGGGTTACGTCGATGCAAATTTTGACACTGATCCAGATGACTCTAAGTCTCAATCTGGATACATATTGAAAGTGGGAGCAATTAGCTAGAGTAGCTCCGTGCAGAGCATTGTTGACATAGAAATTTGCAAAATACATACGGATCTGAATGTGGCAGACCCGTTGACTAAACTTCTCTCACAAGCAAAACATGATCACACCTTAGTACTCTTTGGGTGTTAATCACATAGCGATGTGAACTAGATTATTGACTCTAGTAAACCCTTTGGGTGTTGGTCACATGACGATGTGAACTATGGGTGTTAATCACATGGTGATGTGAACTATTGGTATTAAATCACATGGTGATGTGAACTAGATTATTGACTCTAGTGCAAGTGGGAGACTGAAGGAAATATGCCCTAGAGGCAATAATAAAGTTATTATTTATTTCCTTATATCATGATAAATGTTTATTATTCATGCTAGAATTGTATTAACCGGAAACATAATACATGTGTGAATACATAGACAAACAGAGTGTCACTAGTATGCCTCTACTTGACTAGCTCGTTAATTAAAGATGGTTATGTTTCCTAACCATAGACATGAGTTGTCATTTGATTAACGGGATCACATCATTAGGAGAATGATGTGATTGACTTGACCCATTCCGTTAGCTTAGCACTTGATCGTTTAGTATGTTGCTATTGCTTTCTTCATGACTTATACATGTTCCTATGACTATGAGATTATGCAACTCCCGTTTACCGGAGGAACACTTTGTGTGCTACCAAACGTCACAACGTAACTGGGTGATTATAAAGGTGCTCTACAGGTGTCTCCGAAGGTACTTGTTGGGTTGGCGTATTTCGAGATTAGGATTTGTCACTCCGATTGTCGGAGAGGTATCTCTGGGCCCACTCAGTAATGCACATCACTATAAGCCTTGCAAGCATTGTAACTAATGAGTTAGTTGCGGGATGATGTATTACGGAACGAGTAAAGAGACTTGCCGGTAACGAGATTGAACTAGGTATTGAGATACCGACGATCGAATCTCGGGCAAGTAACATACCGATGACAAAGGGAAC
This sequence comes from Triticum aestivum, assembly GCF_018294505.1. Taxonomy (NCBI): domain Eukaryota; kingdom Viridiplantae; phylum Streptophyta; class Magnoliopsida; order Poales; family Poaceae; genus Triticum; species Triticum aestivum. Next base: position 481,102,392 of record NC_057799.1, read on the forward strand.
AACGTATGTTGTTATGCGGTCTGACCGATAAAGATCTTCGTAGAATATGTGGGAGCCAATATGAGCATCTAGGTTCCGCTATTGGTTATTGACCGGAGACGTGTCTCGGTCATGTCTACATAGTTCTCGAACCCGTAGGGTCCGCACGCTTAAAGTTTCGATGACAGTTATATTATGAGTTTATATGTTTTGATGTACCGAAGGTTGTTCGGAGTCCCGGATGTGATCATGGACATGACGAGGAGTCTCGAAATGGTCGAGACATGAAGATTGATATATTGGAAGCCTATGTTTGGATATCGGAAGTGTTCCGGGTGAAATCGGAATTTTACCGGAGTACCGAGAGGTTACCGGAACCCCCCGGGGGCTTAATGGGCCATAGTGGGCCTTAGTGGAAGAGAGGAGAGGCGGCCAGAGCAGGGCCGCGCGCCCCTCCCTCCTAGTACGAATAGGACAAGGAGAGGGGGGCGGCGCCCTCCTTTCCTTCCTCTCTCCCTCCTCTTTCCCCCTCCACTCCTAGTCCAACAAGGAAAAGGGTGGGAGTAGGACTCCTCCTGGCGCGCCCCTCCTGGCCAGCCGCACCTCTCCCCCTTGCTCCTTTATATACGGGGGCAGGGGGCACCCTAGGGACACAACAATTGATCGTTTGATCTTTTAGCCATGTGCGGCGCCCCCCTCCACCATAGTCCACCTCGATAATACTGTAGCGGTGCTTAGGCGAAGCCCTGCGTCGGTTGAACATCATCATCGTCACCACGCCGTCGTGCTGACGAAACTCTCCGTCAACACTCGGCTGGATCGGAGTTCGAGGGACGTCATCGGGCTGAACCTGTGCTGAACTCGGAGGTGCCGTGTGTTCGGTACTTGATCGGTCGGATCGTGAAGACGTACGACTACATCAACCGCGTTGTGCTAACGCTTTCGCTTTCGGACTACGAGGGTACGTGGACAACACTCTTCCCTCTTGTTGCTATGCATCACCATGATCTTGCGTGTGCGTAGGATTTTTTTTTGAAATTACTACGTTCCCCAACAATTGTTTCAATCAAAGTAGACAAAGGCATATCATTAGGATCAATAGGAGCACTCTTACTAGCAAACAATTTCATAATCTCATCCATCTTTCCAATCAAAACATTAATCTCTTCAACTGCATGCACTTTTTTTACTAGTGGAAGATATTTCGGTATGCCATTGAGAATAATTAACCATAATATTATCTAGGAGTCTGGTAGCTTCTCCTAAAGTAATTTCCATAAAAGTGCCTCCCGCGGCCGAATCTAAAAGATTTCTAGAAGCAAAATTCAATCTGGCATAAAAATTTTGTATAATCATCCACAAATTCAAACCATGAGTAGGGCAATTTCGTATCATCAACTTCATTCTCTCCCAAGATTGAGCAACATGTTCATGATCAAGTTGCTTAAAATTCATAATATGGTTCCTAAGGGAGATGATCTTAGCGGGAGGAAAATACTTGGAAATAAAAGCAGCTTTTCACTTATTCCATGAATCAATACTATTTTTAGGCAAAGATGAAAACCAAGTTTTAGCGCGATCTCTAAGAGATAGCGGAAATAGTTTCAGCTTAACAATATCATTATCCACATCTTTTTTCTTTTGCATATCACACAAATCAATGAAATTATTAAGATGGGATGTGGCATCTTCATTGGGAAGGCCGGAAAATTGATCTTTCATAACAAGATTCAGCAAAGCAGTATTAATCTCACAAGATTCCGCATTTGCATCGGGTGCAATCGGAGTACTAATAAATCATTATTATTGGTGTTGGAAAAGTCACACAATTTAGTATTATATTGAGCCATCGTGACAAACCAAGCAATCCAACACACGAGCACACAAAAAGCAAGCGAAGAAGACGAACGGAAGAGGGGCGAAGAAAAGGCGAATCTTTTCGAAAATTGTTTTAGAAGTTGGGGAGAGGAAAATGAGAGGCGAATGGAAAATAATGTAATGCGAGAGATGAGAGTTCATGATGGGTACTTGGTATGTCTTGACTTGATGTAGATCTCCCCGGCAACGGCGCTAGAAATTCTTCCTGCTACCTCTTGAGCTTGCGTTGGTTTTTCCCTTGAAGAGGAAAGGGTGAAGCAGTAAAGTAGAGTAAGTATTTCCCTCAACTTTTGAGAACCACGGTATCAATCCAGTAGGAGATGACACTCAAGTCACGGAATACCTGCACAAGCAAACACCAACTTGCACCCAATGCGATAAGGGGTTGTCAATCCTTTCACGGTTATTTGCAAAGTGAGATCTGATAGAGATGATAAACAGTAAAGTAATATTTTTGGTATTTTTGGTTTATGGAACGGAAAGTAAAAGATTGCAAAGTAAGTAAATAGGAAACTAAAACTGTAGATCGGAAACTTATATGATGGAAAATAGACCCGGGGCCATAGGTTTCACTAGAGGCTTCTCTCAAGATAGAAATAATTACGGTGGTTGAACAAATTACTGCCGAGCAATTGATAGAAAAGCGCAAAGTTATGACGATACCTAAGGCAATGATCATGAATATAGGCATCACGTCCGTGTCAAGTAGACCGAAACGATTTTGCATCTACTACTATTATTCCACACATCGACCGCTATCCAGCATGCATCTAGAGTATTAAGTTCGTAAAGAACAGAGTAACACATTAGGCAAGATGACATGATGTAGAGGAATTAACTCAAGCAATATGATGAAAAACCCATCTTTTTATCCTCGATGTCAACAATACAATACGTGCCTTGCTGCCCTTGCTGTCGCTTGGAAAGGACACCGCAAGATTGAACCCAAAGCTAAGCACTTCTCCCATTGCAAGAAAAACCAATCTAGTTGGCCAAACCAAATTGATAGTTCGAAGAGACTTGCAAAGATATCAAATCATGCATATAAGAATTCAGAGAAGATTCAAATAATATTCATAGATAAACTTGATCATAAATCCACAATTCATCGGATCTCGGCAAACACACCACAAAAGAGTATTACATCGAATAGATCTCCAAGAACATCGAGGAGAACTTTGTATTGAGAATCAAAGAGAGAGAAGAAGCCATCTAGCTACTAGCTATGGACCCATAGGTCTGTGGTAAACTACTCACGCTTCATTGGAGAGGAAATGATGTTGATGTAGAAGCCCTCCGTGATCGAATCCCCCTCCGGCAAGACGCCGGAAAAGGCCCTTAGATGGGATCTCACGGGTACAGAAGGTTGCAGCGGTGGAAAAGTGGTTTCGTTGCTCCCCTGGATGTGTTTGGAATATAATAGTATATATAGGAGGAAGAATTAGATCAGGAGAGCTACGAGGGGCCCACAAGGTTGGGGGCGCGCCCTCCACCCTTGTGACCGCCTCACGACTCTTTTGACTTATACTCCAAGTCTCCTGGGTGTCTTCTGGTCCAAGAAAAATCATGGTGAAATATTTATTTGTTTGGACTCCGTTTGGTATTCCTTTTCTGCGAAACTCTAAAACAAGGAAAAAACAGAAACTGGCACTGGGCTCTAGGTTAATAAGTTAGTCCCAAAAATCATATAAATAGCATATTAATGCATATAGAACATCCAAAACAGATAATATAATAGCATGGAACAATTAAAAATTATAGATACGTTGGAGACGTATCATACCACATGTCGTCTTTGCTTTGTTAAACTTTGTTGTCCTCGATGACTCCTAGATATGATCTTAGGCACGAGGTATACACTCGTACCATAGGCCGTCTTGGCCTTTGTTACTCTCTAAATTTCACCTTTTTCCAATTCTTTTCTTCTCCGACATTTTTCTACTGGAAAACAAAATCAAACTTAGACACCAAAAGGGTTATTTGATCAAGCATTTAGTAGAGAATTTCAATGAAAGACAAAACTTAATTTTTATTTATTTAGATGGTGGGTTGCCTCCCATTAAGCGTTGTTTTTTTAGGTTGCTAAGCTCAACCTATTACCTTCATCTTAAACACAGACCTTCGGGGGCTTGTGCTCCTTATCACTTACTGCACAAATTCTTTCTAGAGGTGTAATTTACTTTTATTTCTCTCCCAATTTAGTCGAAAAGTGTCTCACAATATCTTCATTATATATTCTTAAAATCACCTTCCACTTGGCACAATTCAAAGCTGCACCCGCGGTATTTGAAAACGACCCCCCAGAATAATAGATATTTTTTCATCTTCAGGCATATGAAGTATAATAAAATTAGTTGGAATAGCGTGTTCTTCTAGTTTTAAGAGCATGTAGGCTACTCCTATTGGTCTTTTAGTAGACTTGACAGCCATCTCCAACATTACCGTTGTCACGACACATTTACCTAAATTCAACCTTTTGTGAAGTGTCAATGGCATAACGCTTACCCCTGCTCCGATGTCAAAAGGAGCATTATGTATATCGATGTTACATATCGAACAAGATATTGTCGGTATACCTGGGTCTCCTAGCTTAGCCGGTATATTCTCATCAAAGGGATAACTCGTTATCATTGCTACGTATTCTTCTAAATTCATGTTTCTCTTATAGCTAATGATATCTCGTGTAAACTTGCAAATGTAGGGATTTTCAATACATTAGTAACACACAAAGAAACCTGAAGATTCTTAATATTTTTCAAGAAAGAAGCATATAGTTAATTATTTGAAGGTGGTCTAACTACCTTAGGGTAAAGAAGAGTATTCATAGTTTTACCTTTGTCATTTTCCTTTCTCCTGACCTATATCTTTAGTCTTCTCTAGCGTGACTTGTGTGTCTTCAATTCTTCTTTGGTATGGAGGTTTGTTCCTCTTTTCTACTGTTGTTTCTTCAGCTTTATCAGGTTCTGGGACAACCTCTTCCTCATTATTCCAATCGATAGTTTCCACACCAGACTCAAGTTCGTTATCATTTCCCTTGTTTTCTACGTTATTTTGTGCATCTTGATGAATAGGTTCTTCTAGACATCAACGTTGTTAACAAGATCTTCATCTCCTTTATTTTGGTGTTGATTGTCAGTCTTTTGTGCTCTTGTTCTTTTTCGTACAATTTAGGTCCTTTCGGGTCCTTTCGGGTCCTTTCGGGTCCTGTGTTATTTTACCACTTTGTGTGCCAACTCTATTAAGACAAACAGGATTATTTTCATCATCAAGTTGGGAGATAATTAAAGATTGAGTTTTAGAAATTTGCGAGCATTGAGTTTCTATCATGCAAGAATTGTGTATCTGAAATTTTCATGATGTGACTAAACCATCTAATTCTTTATAGAGGTAAGATATAAGCTCTTCATTATGATAGACACGTCGCCCAGGTCTCTGCTAAAACCTTCTTGGTGACGTTAAATCTACTTACCGCCTCACTTAGCTCATCTTCCTGCTCATAAAACTAAAGAGATCTATTTTTCTTGTTTAACTTACTCAATAGGTTTACCTTTTCTTGAGTTACCTTTCGGAATTCCTCCATGTCTTCAACACGGTAAACTCTTCATGTGAACTTAGTAGGCTCCTCGGTACTCCACTTCTCTTTAGCAGTCATGATCTTTTCTATCAAAGCTTTTCCTGCTTCCAAGGTCAAAGACATGAATGTTTGACCTACATTCATACCAAGAATGGATTTAGATTCATCGTCTATCCCATGATAAAATAAGTGTAGTTTAACATATTCAACAAACCTGTGATTAGAAAAGATATTCAAAAGTTCAGAGTACCTCCCCCAAGCTTTGTATAAACTTTCCATGAGTTTTTAATCAAATGTTAAGGAGGTTAGCTCTTTTCGGAGTTTGCTATCTTGGAGAAAGGGAAAAAATAATCATGAATTTCTGTGCACAAGCTTTCTAGCAGGTGATGCTGCAAATGATAGTCTATTATACCATTTTCAGCCTTGTTCTTTAAAGAGAATTTGAAGAGTTTTAGTAAGATAAATTCTCTAGGCACATCCTTAATTTTAAAAGTACTGCACAAAGCGTCAAACATCATATGTTGCTTGAGGGTCCTCTCTTCATTTCCTGTAAAAGCATGCTTTTTCATTTCATTGATTAGTTCGCAATCAATTAAATACTCAGTAGCAAAATTAGTCAGGCAAACTATAGGATATCTTGAGCCCATGTATGGAGGACAATACCCCTCAAGGTTTTCTCTTTCTTTGGAGTAATTGACATCTATACAAACAAAGTGTTCAGCTCAATAGTTTGCTTTTTTGTAATTTTTCTATTAATGAAGTTGTAGCTCCTATGGGAAACGCGAAATGTCATCTGGTAGATGGGTTCTTTCAAAACTAGTAGCGCCACTGTAAGTGACAAGAGCATCTACAATAAAAACACTTGCAAATCAGTTTCGAAACAAATACTGTGTGCTTAGCCCCCAGTAATGGCGCCAGAAAAGGCTTGATGGCCTACAAGACACAAAGGGTATTGTAGCAGCTTCGTGTAAGTATCCCAATAGTTATCATCCCAAAAAAGAGCAGAGCAGAGTATTTATGAGTGGTGCTTATGTCACACACAAGTTTTCATGGGTCTTGTGTGAAGTAATTGTTCGAAACTATGCAGACGATATTTTGTCCTTTGAAACAAATATACCAGAGTGATGAATAAGGTTAGTTGTTGCAGCGAGAGTTATAACAACTTAAAAGTAAAGAACATAATTAACAGACTAAAAATAAAAGTGATTTCCTATAGTAGGCGCGGAGAGACTTTGGGTCATGGTGTACATCAATTGTGCCAGTACGACGGTAATACCAGTTACCCTGTATCATGACTCTAATATGTTGATTGTTTGTTCGGTAGGTGGATCATCCTTGAATTGTATAAATCCCCCATTCCGGGTTTTATTCTCCTCTATAGACCTACCTCGACGTTGCCACAACGTGGTCGTCTCTATAACTAAGGCCAAACCGGAACCATGCATTAAGGTCGGTGGATCACTGTTATCTCATACCGTTTTCGTTCCTTGTAGATATCTCCACATGTCACCTGAAGATCACAGATTCACTAAACGATATGTGTTACCCGCGTAGGTTTTAATTTCATTTTGCGTGGGCCATTAAATTGAACAACGCACATGACGTTCACGGCAGAATAACAACTTACTAAAATAATCATAATATTATAACCACGGATGACGACATATAGAATAGGCACAAATGAATCTTACCAATCACCTACATCTCCCACACCTAAGGAGAATTACTCACACATAGGGGAAGAATCACCAAACATCTCAGAGAATAATTCGAGAGAAATCATATTGATAATATCGTGAAGATCCACAATAAAATGAACGATTAAACAAGTCGTAGTCTCGTGCTTAAACAAATCTCAGTCTCATGATGAGTACGAATAAGAGTTATACACCCTGGTCTTACAACTTGGAATTCCTTTCCTTATGGTGATGATGCGATGAATGAGGATTGAGATGGAAAAACAAGAAGGAAAGGATCTCTGTGTCTTCTTCTTCTCCGGATCTCTTCTCCCTCTGTTCTAGATGGTGTGGCAACGGATGGGTATCTCTGATCCTGCGTGCCCCTTCACGGAAGTTGCTGCTGTAGATGAGGGGAGCCATAGGAAGCTAGTACGAGTGGTTGCCCTCGTACTACAGGTCGTCTTGCGCTCTCAAAGCGCAAGTGAGAACTTATCCAATATCAAAGTTGCTTGTTTTGGCTAAAGTGGATAGGATCTTGATTCATTTCCTTCCAAAATTATAATTTTTTTCTGCACAACATAGGAAAACGAGTTTTCTTCTGTCTCATAGGATTAGCATCAGAAATATGCAATAAATGATGAAGACCCGGTGAAAACCATGTCAAAACCCTCTACTAAAAGTGTTAAAATTTAGGGCCATCAAACAACAACTTGACAAACATTTCCAACTGAAATAATCATATAAAAACAATTAGGCAAATTTAGATTAGATCTAAATATAGAAACAAAAAATTTATGACGAGTTAACTTTTTCCAGATCTTAACTCATCAAGTGGTGCAGTGTATGCTAAGTGTGGCATAAGTTTTATGGAAAACTTGAGTATGGAAAAGTCCCTGGCATGTGTTTTATTCTTTGTATTTCATTGTGTGCTAGCAAATGAACCAGGCACTAACACAATAAGCACATAGATTCAGATCCTACCAGTTCTGTCATTACATATCAAGAGTATAGTCTTCTAATATTGTTGAATATGAAACGGTGAACACTTTGTTAGAGTGCTTTTTTTAGATAAATGTGTCGATTTTAGATGGCGTCTTATGTTTTATGGTGTCAGTCAACCTGGAAGTAAGGATACTTTCTTGGTAGAGCTTTCTCAGGTTTGCCAAGCTAGTTAATTACATCCTTTGTGTGCATTGAGTGATCTTCATCACGGGTTCCATGTCCCATGTTTCATCTGGTGTGAAATATTAATCATTGCTATATTGAAGGACCCAACTGTGGAAAATTGCGCAAGCTATCACTACTTTTACTTGGGTCTTGTAAGATGGAATGGCTATTGTAAACAAATTTCTAACGGTTTTTTACGCGACAAAAGCCCTTTCAACTGGTCTCCTCTCATAAGAGTGTCTTAAGTTGAAACTCATTAGCATTTTGAGGATTGTTCCCTTTAGTATACTTATCCATGTGGTATCTTGTGCCACGATATGGTGGAATAAGCACAGCCTCACAGCATTACCCCACTTCAACAAGGTAGACTTTTCTTATAAATAGCAACTATTAGCTAGTAAACTCTAGTTTATTCTCGCGACATAGGTTTCAGATGAAATGCAATCGCCTGCTATTATCCTATGACATAGGTTGACATAGATCTACTGGAATGCAGAATAGATGAGAGATCAAACCGAGGGACGGACACCGCGTCGGTAAATCACTACTCACGCCCACCACAATGCATCATTGCATTACAATGCAAAACTTGAAATAGAACGTTGATTGATTGACTATTGCAGACTTTTTTCGCATGTCTGAAGCGCAATGATAATGAATATCCACATTCAGTGTCAAGAGGAAGGTCAGCAACATAATAATAATAATAATAATAATAATAATAATAATAATAATAATAATAATAACTCAATCACATGGTGGAGACAACGTGAAGGCATTGCATTGTAACGTTGAGGAAAGGCCCCGAACTCCGGCTTGCGCAATGCAAGGTATACCCAACGAACATGCCAACTTGCACGCAAGTATACGCAGCGAGGTGGCTTTTTTCTTAGAAACAGGAAGCAAGCCCTGCTTGGTAGCCGCACTCCAGGAGGTCTTTTACCACCGTGCTAGACGCAAGCAACATGCAGAACTGAAAAAAAATAAACTTGACAGGAACACCTCAATCCATGGGGCAAACCAGACACTAATCATTTAGATTGCTTCGGCTCCACAGCCGTTTAACGATATGTACATTACATAGGCCCCTCATGTTGGCCTATCCTCTTTGTACAGGTTTTTGGGCAATTTCTTGCTTCCAAGAACTGCGAACCTCCCAGATCTTACAGCTTTCTCAGCACGAATGGCAGACTAATGGGACGGCTCAAGGGCGGCCACCACCTCGCGAAGAACATGAGCTGTGTCTCTGTAGCACACCTGCACCAGGGGGGCGCTTCTGTCCTTCACCGCATTGCCCAACTGCCATTTGCACAAGGGCATCTTAACTCGGTTAGCATCAAGCATAGTACATCATGCTAAATTGCCCAGATCGTTGTCATAAGGAACCGCCAAACAACCATTTTGTAAAGTTGACCAGAGACTAGTCTACATAAATATTACACTGCAGAAAGCCAAAGAGGACTAACTGCACTTGACTGAGTTCCTTATACTGCTGCTGAACAAGCACTTTGAACTCTATCAGCGAAAGCCCAGTCATGATCCATAACAACTTCCGCCAACGCAAAAGGAAACGGGAAAAAGGTGAAAGCGACTTGCTTAAGTGGGGACAGTTATCCGTTATAATTATATGTATTAAACATTTCCGTCAAAAGATCTGTACTACTCCCTCCGTTTCTAAATATAAGTCTTTGTAGAGATTTCACTATGAACCACATACGGATGTATATAGATGCATTTTAGAAGTAGATTCACTCATTTTGCTCCGTATGTAGTCCATAATGAAACCTCTACAAAGACTTATATTTAGGAACGGAGGGAGTACTTACTAAACATGCATAAGATCAGAATAGTCCACATAGGCTGCTGCAACATGAACTGAACCACTTTTATACCTTTACTTAGAAAATGTTGAGCTGTATAGCAGGCAAAACTTTAAATAATCTGCCTCTTATTAGGACGCAATTGCAAATTAAGTTGACTTGAGATGCTGAGGCATCTGTGAAATTTGATAATCAAGGGCGTCCATGAATCCTGATAACTTGTGTAGGTATGATTCGTCATGTGAATTCGCAATGAAATAAGGCATGCTTCGAGCCGAAGGTTGTTGACCAAACAAGGGGAAGACAGAAATCATCACCTCGTCCATGAAGTAGAAGAACTTGTTGGCTAGGCCGGTGAGCGTCTTCTTGCGCTCATCGCTCTCACAGGAGGAGATCACACGGCTGAGGTCAATATACATGAAGGTGGCCTTCAGACGGAGGTCCCTCCCAACCAGGTCCCATGAGTCTTCGTCTTCAATCTCCAAATCCTCCTCCATGGAGAAGAGTTCGATGGCGCAGTTGTTGATCCGGCAAACACATCCCTTCAGTTCAGTCCCAAAATCCATCGGTAATTTGTACTGCTTCCTCTGGTCCCGACTTCTGTATGGAAAGATCAAAACCTATTAGACCATTTATACATAGCATGAGTAGTATTCAGGAACGAGGGGAGGACACATGAAGGAGAGAGAAGTGAAAGGAAACTGCTGATTCTTGGACAGTAAGGAAGCAGCAGGTGTCGACAAGTGCATGAAAAAGACAAAAGACCAGATTGGTCAATGGGAGGATACAAGATGGGTCAGTGGTGACGCGCTTGAAACGCAGGAAAGAGGACACGTTTAGGTAACGGGTGCCTTGCAGCCTTGAAGTATCGGAGAGCAAGAGAGGTGGCAGCAGAGAAGGCCATAAGAAATTGCAGACAGGCAATTTATGAGGGTAGTCATATTAATACAACTAAACTCCTGCAACCAGCCAACCATAAGTCTTTTCTCTTCTTTCTCTCAATCAAGCAATGACAACAACTCAACATGCAATGTTTTTTGCCTTTTCCATTTTAGCAATAAGAATATTCATCAATTCGCAGGAAAAGAACAAAAATTCAGTGAACAGGCAGCACGAAAGATCAGAATCGTTGGAGTGGGCCAAGAGATCGGCACAGAATAACCATAAATAATTTTATACAAGCAAACAATTCAATACACAGGCCTTCATTATAAAGAGAGTTCACATTTGAACATGTGAAGAATATGCTAATTTGTTTTATTAGCACTTCTAATGAGAAAAAAAAAGTGTGCTTTCTCGTGTGTTCCTAAAAACAATTGTACAGAACATCCAAAAACAAGGGCGTGCTTCACGATTGTGGTCGCCTGCTAAAGCTCGGTATATCCTTAAAAGGTTCTTTTTATCTAGACAATGATATCCTTTTAAAGTTAAAAGCTTAGTATATGGAACTTATATGAGAAGCTATCCCTGAAGAGCCCAGCTGGAAGAGCCCAGCTGTAGTTTTAGGGAGTTACCCATATTCATCTTATGTGCAACTTCAGATGTAATTTCTATTGCTATTGCGAAAGTGTGACAGGTTAAGATTTCGACTTTCGGTTTCTAGTAGCAATTGAGTAAGCATAGTAAGTAACGGCAAACACTTTCCTAGTTCAGTTTGTATTAACTTTGACCTAAAATTCGGCTTATAACCATCACTGAACAATCAATTCAAGCTGCCTTCCTTTCTCTCCTATCCACTCCCCATACCTTTCAAGAATATAAGAATTGATGGTAAAGAAAATTCCGAATTACACATGTTCACTGAGAAGCTGAGTTGTGGGTCCTACATATTTTCTTTTTGTAGCGTGGATTTTACATATTCTTCAGTCACTGTCCTAGTTTTCAGAATAGTAAGAGGATGGAGGTAGACAAAGATAGCAACTGATTGCAATAGCTTCCGAAAACGAAAGCCGAGGGGCCCAAATGTGGTTCTCTTCTCTCTTTTCCCCTTTGCCTCCTTACATGGTCTGGCTGACACCTAATATTTCACTGCCTAATACTATGATACTAGGAATTGGAATTTTGACAAGTTTAATATAATAACCCTATAATGAATGTACAAGAATATTTGGAGTTGACATGTTTTGACACCTAATATTTCACTGCCTAATACTATGATACTAGGAATTAGAGTTGTGGCTGGGGCTGCAGAACAGCAATGCCACCGAAAAGCAACGGAACAAAAGAAACAGTACTACAAATAAAGGGGAACAGGACAGATATTTCCTCCATCAAGTTGCAGAGACGGAAAGAAATCCACGGTACCAAGGAGAAATTTAGGAGCATCGTATACGACACGTCGGCGGCATTTATTTCTAATAACCTCTTCAGGAATTCCCTACTTTTCCTCATAAACGAAAAACATTTGACTCAGCTACCCAACGCCAAGATTTGAAATTTGAAACATGAAGTTCAGGACGGAACTATAAACAATGAAGAGGGGACTAAAGAAGTACGGTATATACTATAGTTAAAAAAGGCAATAAACAGCCAAGGGCAAGCATTTTCCTTGTCCACTTTACGCCGATCAAAACACAGAGTGTGTAGATAGGATCCGAATCAGCTGCTCCTGAATCAATAATCCGAGGTTGAGAAAGGGAGGGGGGAGGAAAGAACAGAGAAATCTCAGATTCCCCCTACATTACCGATCCACACCCCCATCCCAAATCCGATCCGACGTTTAATCTGCAGAGATCGCTCGCCTCGGATTCTTCCCCGCCACTAAACCGCGGGCAATCCGAGGAAATCGAACCAACTAACCAAAGAGATGAGATGAGGGGGCCTCGCTCTTCCTTGTTCTTCATGGAGATGCTCCACTGATCCCCACCCCGGCCCACCCCATCTCGAACAGAACTGACCTTTTTTCTGTATATTAAACACTTGATCGATGCGATCGAAGTCAAGATTCACCCGAGGATCACAGTGCCCGTGTCCTGTTCCTCTCGAGGCAACAGTAAAATTATACGACCTCCCTATAATGATGATGATTCTCCTAAAGCGGCTGATATTGACCGCTGTAACTTGAATTTATTAATTGCTATATATACTCCAGTAAGAACTAAGAGAACGGAAGCAAAGCAAGAGAGGAGCATGGCTCGTGTTTGTACCTTGCGCTCCTTTCCTGCCTTTACCAGTTTACCCGGCGCCGCGTGACTATTCCCTGTCTCTCTCTCTCTCTCTCTCGCCTGGGTGCTAAGCAAAACTGGCCCCGCCTCTACGGTTGGTTCTATTCTACCTGGCCGTAGCCGTGTCCGGGCGTTATATACACGCGGCCGTGACCTCTGTGGCCCTGCATGTGGGCCCGCTGGTCTTAGCTGGACTCTGATTTGGAATTGGCTGTTGTTTTGCTTTGGGCTTCTCCATCTACAACCTTCTACTACCTCCATTGCAAAATATAAAACGTTTTGGTAGGCTAAAATGGCCTAACAATATGTCTTATATTTTAAGCGAATGAAGTGCATTGTAGGTCCCTAAACTGTTTCAGGGGTGTCATGTAGGTCCCTAAACTATGAAAATCGGCATTCAGGATTTCAAGGTGTAGTAAGTGTGTCATTCAGGTTCAAAATTTGTCCGACCCCACCTGACCAGTCAACTAGCATCGTTGACCCGTGACACGCCGGACAGAGGCCGCAAGGTGAAGGCCGGTGACTGAAATATGCAAATAAATTTCAAGGAATGATAAATGCACTTCACTCGAAACAAATTCAAATTCAGTGTTTCAAAAAATGTTCATGTATATGGAAAAAATGTTCGCGACTTAGAAAAAATGTTCGCGAACGTTAAATTTTAAATGTGTTCGTGAACCACAAATTAATGAACATTTAAAGTCGCGAACAATAAATTTGAAATTGATAGCGATATTTTTAAAGTTGTGAACATTTTTCACTATTCGAGAACACTTTTTGAAACCTTGAACATTTAAATTAATGAAAATTTCATAAATTCATAAACATGTTATCAAATTCATGAACACTTTTTTAACCCCGAATGTTTTTGTACATCCGTCAAAAAATTTAAATTCATAAAAAATATAAAGATTGCTAATTTTTTAAAAAATAATGAACATTTATTATATTTGTGCAAAAAATTTCCAAATTCATCATTCACGAACAATTTTTCCATATTCGCGAACAATTTTTGTGGTTCATGAACATATTTTCAGATTTATCGTTTGCAAACAATATTGGTGGTTTGCACACATATTTTCTTTTCTTTTAAAATTGATCGTTTGCAAACATTTTTTAAAATCATGAATATTTTTTCCAAATTCACTGTTTGTGATTTCTTTTCAAATTCATCGTCCTAGGACATTTTTTAAAGCCGTGAACAATATTTGTAGTTCGCGAATATATTTTCAAATTTATTGTTCATTAATACTTTTTAAAAGTTGCGAACATTCATTTCGTATTCATGAACTTCTTTTGTTGTTCGCGAACATATTTTCAAATTTATCGTTCCTGAACATATTTTCTTTTCTAATAAAATTTATTGTTCGCAAACATTTTCTTTAAGTCGCGAACATTTTTTCCAACTTCATCGTTCGCAAACTTTTTTTCAAATTCATCGTTTGCCAACACTTTTTTAAAGTCACAAACATTTTCCCATATTTGCGAACATTTTTATAAACTAATGAAAAAAATAAAGTCGTGAACATTTTCCATATTCGCGAACATTATTTGAAACCGTGAATTTGAATTTATTCGCATATTTCAGTCACCGGACGTTAGCTTGCAGCCCCCTGTCCGACGTGTCACGGGTCAATGGCGCCAACTAGCCGGTTAGGCGGGGTCTAACAGATCTTGGACCTGAATGACACACTTACTGCACTTCAAGGACCTGGATGTCGATTTTCATAGTTTGAGAACGTACATGACACCCCTAAAATAGTTCAGGGACTTACAATGCACTTCACTCTTTTAAAACAGAGGTTGTATGTTCTATCGGATAGCTTTGGCATTGTTGATTAGTGGATTTTGCAACTATATAAACTGATGATTCACTCGACTTGTATAGTACCTGCGATGGTGATTGATTTGGCCATCGATTAGCATGCCTAAGTTTTTTTTATTAACAGTGTGTCTGCACTCCCATTTGTGCAGGGTCCAGGTAGGGGTCCAAACACTTTGGGTCTTTTATATGCAATCTTATCCTATATTTCTGCAAAGACTGTTTTTAGAACTCGAACTCATGACTTTAGTCACAAGACAACAACTTTACCACTGTCACAAAGCTCCCTTCACCAAGCTCCAAATCCAATGAAAAAAAGACTGGAGTATTTAGCAATCGTGATCACCTGTTTGACGGGCGAGGTGTTCCGGGAAGTCTTGCCGTGCCGCACTACCACGACCTCGGTGAACTCGCCATCCTTGCCCTTGAATGTGGAAGAGGACGACACCTCTAAAGCTGCAGCGAATAGATTCTACCACCTAAAGCAGGGAATGATACTAGTAGGAATTTAAGTGGAAGTTTCATGAAAATGAAAATTGACCTACTTAATTCATGTTCTTTTGCCCTCCTCAACTTCTTTGCCTTGCAATCAAACAATGGATTGTATGGCTCATACCCCTAAAACTGTCATTCCCTACTACTAATTTCCCTCAACTAAACATGTTGTAAGAGAATAGCTTCTATCAAACAAAATTAGAAGGATCTGTTGAAAGGATAGGAGGTATGCGCATAGCTACGTACACCCAACAATTATTTTCTTCTCTATTTCAGTGTCCTTGTTGAACAATCAAGTATGCCTTTTTTATAATTTTTGTTTTTAGTGCTACTACCGATTCACCGGTGCCTCAGTCCAAACTCATACCCACCCACTGCCAATAGTCACTCTAGGTCTTTTTTGATGGTAAGATGACCGATTGTCACATATAAATATCGGTAATGCTAGCTGGCAAACATTCGCTAGGAAGGAACTCACAACGAATGTCCTCACAATCATTTGATCGAGATCAAATGATGGTAGTTTTGGGGGAAAATGCCTTCTCTATGAAGAAATTGTCATGCTAGTCAGAAGAAATTGACATCCACCTACAACAAAAATTTCCATGGAAAATGTTTGTAATTGCCAACCCTCCAGTGAACGTTCGCCAACCAAGAGGGTCCATAAATATTGGGTTAAATTAGACTTATTAATTTCTACTAAAAATAGTCGGTGATACATTACTTTTCCTATTCATTATTAGATATAAACATGAACCCAGTTATCCAATTGTCCAACGAGCTTTTCCACTTCTCTGACGCCACCAGCTCCACTTCACAGCTCTAACCACTTCGGGGACCTCCTGAGATTAAATAAGGTGATCACATGTGACTAACAAGAAAAAAAGTTGTCTAGGGAATAGCCAAAGAGAAAATAGAAATCATGTTTAGCGTGTAACACATGAGTTGCTATTTTAACCTAGTAGGTTGTTAGTTCCATGCCACAATTCGATGTGAACAATTAGATCCTTGGGGGAAAACGCCAACCAAAAGCGCATGTTACATGCAAATCAGGATCTTTTCAAATAGTTTGGATTTCTTACCACATGTGCCACGTGGTTGCAAATCAGGATCTCTTAACTTACTTTATAAAGTGGTTGTTAACAAAAAAATTGCGGGCAAGATGTTAACAATATTTTTGTCCACATTAGCATATTATCATTATGAAAGACTTGTTCATCGAGGAGGGGGAGCTTTCTGTTATGAAACTGGATAGAAGTTAGAATAAGGGTGCGGATTTCCTAGCTAAACTAGCGTGCTCGGAGCATCAACCCGTCTTGTGGTTATAAGATGCGCCTTAGGAACTTCAGAATCTTTTGGCTTTGTATTGTAAACCTATTCATTAACCAATAAAGCTTCCAATCTTGTTGTGAAAAAAAACTTCATTAACATGTGTACAAGCGTTGAAGTATCTGCGAAGACACATCTGTAGCACTAAAATGCACCATAGTAATGTATTAAAATGCCTCAAGAATTGAATGCATTTTTAATTTTTTGTAAGGGTGTACGCAACTTAATATATGACCTTTGGCCTTTTCAAAAAAAGGTATTCTATACCTACTAATAAAGGGATTAGGGTTAGTTTGGTTGGCTTCCACATCATCACACGCCTGGCCTGAATGTTGCACTCTGCCTGGTACGTGTTTGTTTGGTGTCCTCATAGAGTAGATGCATGCCTGGCCTGGTCATCCCAATAGTGTGGTTAGCCTAGTCTAATTAGAAAATGGAAAAGAAAAGAAGTTGCTTACCTCAGGCAGGGTACTTAGCCTGGCCCATGCATCCCATTCCCTGCGCCTGGAGGTGCTAAAGTAGTAGCCTGGTTGTATTTAAATGCTTTTAGCACTCTAACGCACATGAATACACTCTGACAAACAGTGGTAGGCCATGGACACCAGCCAAACGCATATGCACCAGGCCAGCCTGGCCAGGCAATATTTCTCATATTCTCAGGCTACATCCAGGCACCCCATTGCCCAGGCATGGTATCCAGGCATCTATCCAAACTGACCCTTAGTGCTTATGCCCGTCCGTCCTAAAATTACACCTAAAATTGTCATAAATTACCCACTATGCCACCCATTTATTTTTTTTCTTCATTAGTCGTTGTCTATTTTGGTTCATAAGAGTAGATCCCCTATTGTATCATGATCACATAAGCACCATAGTGGCTAGAACCTTACTTTTCCACATGGGAGATCCAGGTTTGATCCCGGGATTCCCGGCTACCCGTTTTCCCCTCCCTTTTCTCTCTAAATGCTTGGTGGGCATAGGATATAACTTCCTCGCCCAAGTGTCACATAGCTGATGGGCTGCAAAACGTTGCAATTTCGGCCCAGCTACTCTATGTCTAACCTTTTTTCGGGCAGATTCAAATGCCTTTCAAAAATTCATAACTTTCAGACCCTAACTCCAAATCCAACATGTTATACTTATATATGAAAAATCTTAAAACACAATATGTAGATTTTAAATATGCTATTACCTTGCATGTTAATCATTTCTAAAATTCCATTTAGGATGCAACCTTAATTAATATCTTCTTCATATGTTTTTTTTGAAATGCCTATTATTTCTGTTGTGTAATAAATTGGAAACACTTTGAGTACACTTCAAAAGTCATACCACCTTTATGGTTTTTGCGCAACACCACTTATCTTGTTGTTTTTCATGTGGCATCGTGAAAGATTTCAACGGATTTCTTGATGTTGTCGGGTGCGTGTATGAGATATGATTTTTTTTCTCCCATTGCAACACACGGGCATGTTTTGCTAGATAGGATTATATAGTTTTTCTCGGCCAGACATTGCCTTTATCTTCCACCATTATTCTTCCTTGACACTTAAAAATATGTTAGAAAGAGATGCATACATCATTTGCTATTTTTTTGTATGTCCAATTCAATATATCTGGATCCGACAATTCTTCATCACATACCTTACCAATCAAGGTGACAAACTGATATGTCTCCAACGTATCTATAATTTTTTATTGTTCCATGCTATTATATTATCTATCTTGGATGGTTTATATGCATTTATATGCTATTTTATATGATTTCTGGGACTAACCTATTAACCTAGAGCCCAGTGCCAGTTTCTGTTTTTTCCTTGTTTTTGAGTTTCGCGGAAAAGGAATATCAAACGGAGTCCAATCGAGCTGAAACTTTCTGGAGATTATTTTTGGACCAAAAGAAGCCCGCGGAGTACCGGAGATACACCAGAGGAGTCCCGAGGCCACCACAAGGGTGGGGGGCGCGCCCACCCCCCTAGGGCGCGCCTCCTGACCTTGTGGACCCCTCATGGACTCCCGTGACTTGTTCTCGATGCCAACACCTCTTATATATCCCCAAACCTCCAGAATAGAACCTAGATTAGGAGTTCCGCCGCCGCAAGCCTCTGTAGCCACCAAAAACCAATCGGGACCCTGTTCCAGCAACCTGCCGGAGGGGGAAATCATCACCGGTGGCCATCTTCATCATCCCAACGCTCTCCATGACGAGGAGGGAGTAGTTCACCCTTGGGGTTGAGGGTATGTACCAATAGCTATGTGTTTGGTCTCTCTCTCTCATGTTCTTGATTTGACACGATCTTGATGTACCGCGAGCTTTATTATTATAGTTGGATCTTATGATGTTTCTTCCTCTCTACCTCTTGTAATGGATTGAGTTTTCCCTTTGAAGTTATCTTATCGGATTGAGTCTTTAAGGATTTGAGAACACTTGATGTATGTCTTGCATGTGCTTATCTGTGGTGACAATGGGATATTCACGTGATCCACTTGATGTATGTTTTGGTGATCAACTTGCGGGTTCTGTGACCTTGTGAACTCATGCATAGGGGTTGGCACACATTTTCGTCTTGACTCTCCGGTAGAAACTTTGGCCCACTCTTTGAAGTTCTTTGTGTTGGTTTGAATAGATGAATCTGAGATTGTGTGATGCATATCGTATAATCAAACCCGCGGATACTTGTGGTGACATTGGAGTATCAAGGTGACATTAGGTTTTTGGTTGATGTGTGTCTTAAGGTGTTATTTTAGTACGAACTCTAGGGCTTTTTGTGACACTTATAGGAATAGCCCAATAGATCGATCAGAAAGAATAAATTTGAGGTGGTTTCATACCCTACAATAATCTCTTCGTTTGTTCTCCGCTATTAGTGACTTTGGAGTGACTCTTTGTTGCATGTTGAGGGATTGTTATATGATCTAATTATGTTATCATTGTTGAGAGAACTTGCACTAGTGAAAGTATGAACCCTAGGCCTTGTTTCGAAGCATTACAATACCGTTTTCTCTCATTTTTACCACTTGCAACCTTGTTGTTTTTAATATTTTCAGATTACAAAAACCTATATCTACCATCCATATTACGCTTGTATCACCATCTCTTCACCGAACTAGTGCACCTATACAATTTACCATTGTATTGGGTGTGTTGGGGACACAAAAGACTCTTTGTTATTTGGTTGCAGGGTTGTTTGAGAGAGACCATCTTCATCCTACGCCTCCCACGGATTGATAAACCTTAGGTCATCCACTTGAGGGAAATTTGCTATTGTCCTACAAACCTCTGCACTTGGAGGCCAACAACGTCTACAAGAAGAAGGTTGCGTAGTAGACATCAAGCTTTTTTCTGGCGCCGTTGCCGGGGAGGCAAGGTAAGCGGCACGAACACCCCGTCAACTAAGCTCTTTTCTGGCGCCGTTGCTGGGGAGGTTAGTGCTTGAAGGTATATCTTTAGATCTTGCAATCGAATCTTTTAGTTTCTTGTTTTATTACTAGTTTAGTCTATAAAAGAAAATTACAAAAAAATAGAATTGAGGTTGCCTCATATGCTTCATCTTTTTAATGTCTTTGATGAAAATAAGGATTCCGATAATTGTGCCAGAGTGTTAGAAGAAGAATGCATTAAAATGTTTGGCACTAAATCTTTGAATGATGAGCATGATTGCAATGTTGTTAGTATGAATTCTTTGAATATCCATGATGCTAATGATATGCAAAGCCACAAGCTTAGGGATGTTATGTTTGATGAATATGATATTTTTAGTCCCCAAAGTTTTGATGAGCAAATTTATTTTGATGATAGCATGCCTCCTATTTACGATAATTATATTTATGAAAGTGGATTTGGAGAGGTCATGACTTTATTTAGTGACGAATCCACTATTTCGGAAGAGGTTCCAATTGATTATGAGAACAAAGTTGCTATCTATGATGATTATTGTGATGACATGTATGCTATAAAGAATAATGATAACCATGAAACTTGTCATCATGATTTTAATTTTCAATTGGATTATGCCTCGCATGATAGTTATTTTGTTGAGTTTGCTCCCACTATATCCATGACAATAAATTTGCTTATGTGGAGAGTAATAAAATTTCTATGCTTGTGGATCATGAAAAGAATGCTTTATGTGATGGTTATATTGTTGAATTTATTCATGATGCTACTAAAAATAATTATGAGAGAGGAACATATGATTCTACGTATCTTAATAATATCAAGTTTCCTCTCTACGTGTTGAAACTTTTGAATTTATGCTTGCTTTACCTTCCTATGCAAGTTGATTCTTGCTCCCATAAGCTGTTTGCTCACAAAATCCCTATGCATAGGAAGTGGGTTATACTTAAATGTGCTGGTCCTATGCTTCATGATGCTCCCGTTATGTTTCAATTCTTATCTTTCATGTGAGCATCATTGAAATCATCATGCCTTGCTAGAAAGGCATTAAAGAAAAGCGCTTGTTGGGAGACAACCCAACATTTATACCTACTGTTTTGGTGTATTCACATGATTATTCTACTATAGTAATCATGTTTTATAGCTTTTGTTTCAATAAAGTGCCAAGTAAAGCCTTTGGGATAGTATGGATGATAGTTGACTTGATTCTGTGCAGAAACAGAAACTTTTGCTTCCAGTCCAGGAATCTTGAAAATTCACTGAAAAGTGATTTTGATCTGAATTTTTTACGAAAGATTTATATACACATTTTCTAGATTGTCCTAATTTTTCAGAATTTTTGGAGTTACAGAAGTATGGTTGTTGTTCAGATCATTACAAACTGTTCTGTTTTTGACAGATTCTGTTTTCAATGCATAGTTTGCTTGTTTTCTAGTTTCTATGGCTTATATTGGTCAATATAAATTGTAGAAATGATATGGTACAGTAGGCATTGTGTGAGAAAAATTTTGAATCTTGTCTTGACAGTACCAAAGTGAATGATTTGTCTTTATCATACTAACCCATCTCACGAAGTTCCGTTAAGTTTTGTGTTCTGAAGTTTTCAAGTTTTTGGGTAAAGTCTTGATGGACTACGGGATAAGGAGTGGCAAGAGCCTAAGCTTGGGGATGCCCAAGGCACCCCAAGGTAATATTCAAGGAATACCCAAGCAACTAAGCTTGGGGATGCCCCAGATGGCATGCCCTCTTTCATCTTTGTTCATCGGTAACCTTACTTGGAGCATTTTTATTCACCACATGATATGTGTTTGGTTGGAGCGTCGTTTTATTTTATTAGTATTTGCTTGCTGTTATTTAGAGTAATGTTTTTAATCTTTTAGTTCAATAAAAAGGTCAAGTATAGCCTTTACCATGCCTATTTTTCAAGTCTATATGTTGCTGTTTGAAAACAGAAAGTTTGCTGTTATGTTCTGAATAGTTGTGAATAGTTAGAACATGATAAAATCTTAAAACTTTTACACAATGAGTAACAAAAAATTATCTACAGTGTGGTAATTTTTCAGAATTTTTGGAGTTAGGGAAGTATGATTCCTCTTGCATTCTTTACAGACTGTTCTGTTTAGACAGATTGCTGTTATGTTTGCATTGTTTGCATATGTTTGCTTGTTTAATGATTCTATTTGATGATAGGAGTATTAAATATGCAGAGGCATTTAGCACGCAATTTCAAATTATAATTTTAGTGATTTTCTACAGTAGAGAATGATAAGGTTTTGCGTTGATTTATACTAACTTATCTCACGAGTTCTTGTTGAGTTTTGTGTGGATGAAGTTTTTAAGATTTAGGGAAACCGCGATATTTAAAGAATTAAGGAGACACAAAAGCTCAAGCTTGGGGATGCCCAAGGCATCTCAAGATAATATTTCAAGAAGTCTCAAGCATCTAAGCTTGGGGATGACCCAGTTGGCATCCCACCTTTCTTCTTCAACAATGATCGGTCAGTTTTGGTTGAGCCTAAGTTTTTGCTTCTTCACATGATATGTGCTATCCTTGCAATGTCATTTTATTTTGTTGTGATTGTTGTTTAAATAAAATATTAAGATCTGAAATACTTAAATGAGAGAGAGTCCTCACATAGCTAAATAATTATTTGACTACTCATTGATCTTCACTTATATCTTTTGGAGTAGTTTGTCATATACTCACGTGCTTCACTTATATCCTATGAGTAAATGGTTGGATGAATTGAATATCATAAATCTGAAATTATATATGTTTCATATGCTTATCCCATGGGGAGTAATGACTTCACATATAAGAAGTAGAGGTGGTAAATTTGTTGAAAGTTAGCAAACATATTATTGGTCACTTGAACAATTCATGAAAGAATATTGAAGGAAGAGAGGTTTCACATATAAATATACTATCTTGGGCATCTTCTATGATTGTGAGCCCCATTAATTATTTTCAAACTTGAGAAAACTAGTTGAAGTTGGACAAGGAAGACAACATAATGAGTTATGTTTGGGTATATTTGTATAGAAGTTATATTGTTATGGATCCTCCAACATGTGGTGCTTGCTATGTAGAATCTTTTGCTAGCCTAAATTCCTATACTAATCGGGAATACTGCCTGTGCATCCAAATTCCTTGAACCAAGTTTCTTCCATGAGTGTCCACCATATCTACCTATATGCGGTATTTACCGGCCGTTCCAAGTAAATTTGCATGTGCCAAACTCTAAACCTTAAAATAATAATCTATTTTGTATGCCCGAATCGCTCATGTAGCGACTAGGGGTTGTCAGTATCTTCCATGCTAGGTGGGTTATTCTCACGATGAGTGGACTCTGCTCATCATTCACGAGAAAGTGGCTGGTAACTGGGATGCCCAGTCCTATGATCAAAAGATCAAAAACAAAATCGCAAATAATTTAAACAAAACTCCCCCAGGATTGTTGATAGTTGGACGGCACCCGTTGTTTCGGACAAGCCGTGGAGTGTGATTGTTGGTGGAGGGGGAGTAAAAACTTTACCTTTCTGTTTGGGAACCGCCTATAATGTATCTAGTATGGAAGATATTGGGAACTCTTGGTCGTTATGTTGACAATGAAAGCATACCTCTCAAAATTATTTTCATCTCTGTTTTAAAAGCTTCGAGCTCTGGCACCTCTGCAAATCCCTGCTTCCCTCTGCGAAGGGCCTATCTTTTACTTTTATGCAAGAGTCAGTAGTATTCCTTCTCATTCCAACCTACTCTTTAGTTGGCAAGCATCATGTGATGGGGAAAGATCTAAGCATATATGGCCATTCAAATATATTTGATCATGAATTATTATTGTTGACAATTATCTATATGATAAATAAGTTGGGAGGCGAAACATTAAGCCCCTATCTTTCTCTGTGTTTGATGGATGCTATTTGTTCTAAAAATATGCTTTGAGTGGTAGCAATCATGGAAGACTATATGATAGTTGAGTATGTGGGATTTGCTAAATCAAAGCTCTTACATAGACCCTTCCTGAAAATAAGATGAATTGCAATTGTTTGATGACTAAGAACATAGTTTGTTAGTTTTCAAGAAAGTTTATGTTCTATGCTTTAACATGTGAATAGCTTGTTACTTGATCATGAGAAGTTTTATGAGATGAGCTACTGTTATGATATATAATGATGCTAGAAAAAGTGATTGAAATTATCATTGATCAAACTTGTGCACTTGCTAGCAGTCCACATCAAAAATTCTATTTTTATCATTTACCTACCCGAGGACGAGCAGGAATTAAGCTTGGGGATGCTTGATACGTCTCCAACGTATCTATAATTTTTGATTGTTCCATGCTATTATATTATCTATCTTGGATGGTTTATATGCTATTTTATATGATTTTTGGGACTAACCTATTAACCTAGAGCCCAGTGTTAGTTTCTGTTTTTTCCTTGTTTTTGAGTTTCATAGAAAAGGAATATCAAACGGAGTCCAATCGAGCTGAAACTTTTCGGAGATTATTTTTGGACCAAAAGAAGCCCACGGAGTACCGGAGATACACCAGAGGAGTCCCGAGGCCACCACAAGGGTGGGGGCGCGCCTCCCGACCTTGTGGGACCCTCATGGACTCCCCTGACTTGTTCTCGACGCCAACACCTCTTATATATCCCCAAACCTCCATAACATAACCTAGATCAGGAGTTCCACCGCCGCAAGCCTCTGTAGCCACCAAAAACCAATCGAGACCCTGTTCCGGCACCGTGCCGGAGGGGGAAATCATCACCGGTGGCCATCTTCATCATCCCGACACTTTCCATGACGAGGAGGGGGTAGTTCACCCTCGGGGCTGACGGTATGTACCAGTAGCTATGTGTTTGATCTCTCTCTCTCTCTCTCGTGTTCTTGATTTGGCATGATCTTGATGTACCGTGAGCTTTGTTATTATAGTTGGATCTTATGATGTTTCTCCCCCTCTACCTCTTGTAATGGATTGAGTTTTCCCTTTGAAGTTATCTTATCGGATTGAGTCTTTAAGGATTTGAGAACACTTCATGTGCTTATCTGTGGTGGCAATGGGATATTCACGTGATCCACTTGATGTATGTTTTGGTGATCAACTTGCGGGTTATGTGACCTTGTGAAATTATGCATAGGGGTTGGCACACATTTTCTTCTTGACTCTCCGGTAGAAACTTTGGGGCACTCTTTGAAGTTCTTTGTGTTGGTTTGAATAGATAAATCTAAGATTGTGTGATGCATATCGTATAATCAAACCCGCGGATACTTGTGGTGACATTGGAGTATCTAGGTGACATTAGGATTTTGCTTGATGTGTGTCTTAAGGTGTTATTTTAGTACGAACTCTAGGGCTGTTTGTGACACTTATAGGAATAGCCCAATAGATCGATCAGAAAGAATAACTTTGAGGTGGTTTCGTACCCTACAATAATCTCTTCGTTTGTTCTCCGCTATTAGTGACTTTGGAATGACTCTTTGTTGCATGTTGAGGGATTGTTATATGATCTAATTATGTTATCATTGTTGAGAGAACTTGCACTAGTGAAAGTATGAACCCTAGGCCTTGTTTCGAAGCATTGCAATACCGTTTTCGCTCATTTTTACCACTTGCTACCTTACCGTTTTTATATTTTCAGATTACAAAAACCTATATCTACTATCTATATTACGCTTGTATCACCATCTCTTCGCCGAACTAGTGCACCTATACAATTTACCATTGTATTGGGTGTGATGGGGACACAAGAGACTCTTTGTTATTTGGTTGCAGGGTTATTTGAGAGAGACCATCTTCATCCTACGCCTCCCACGGATTGATAAACCTTAGGTCATCCACTTGAGGGAAATTTGCTACTATCCTACAAACCTCTGCACTTGGAGGCCCAACAACTTCTAAAACAAGAAGGTTGCGTAGTAGACATCACAAACCAATATATTTTATGCTTGGCTAATTGTTATGTCTCAAGACCTACAACAATATTTGTTGTAAGAGAGTTGTTGACCTAAGGTGAAGCTAAGTGTAGGTAAAGGAACGAGAGAGATATATGTTGGGAAACGTTGTAGAAAACAAAAATTCTCACTATGAACACCCAGGAACAATATGAAGATTCATACCTGGTTTGGATCAACGATCGTTACCGACTCTCGAGTGCAGCAGAAGTAGACGAGTCGGTGTTGATTGTACTTGGAGTCCCTCGAACGTCGTTGAGGATCCCGCGAACCGCCCTCAAACGATCCCTCGAACGGAAGACCGAAGGCACATCCTCTGTACTTGGTTGCAAGCATACAGTCTTAACGATCCGGCAGGGCTTCACCGTCCAGAGCTAATCATTGCCGGAGAATTAAAGGGATGATGTTAGAACCACACGGGGCTTCTAATTATGAGGATTAGAGGTGGCCAGGGCTAGCTCTTATTAGTCAATTAGGACCAACTAGAACTAGAACTGGATCAACTAGAGGAGGCTCCAAAAGTTGTGTGTTCAATTGTAGCCAATACCTCAAGTATATATAGGTTAGAGGGGGAGAGGAGGGCTGCCACCAAGGAGGGGAAGCCTAAGAAGAAATCAGTATCCAAATTGGAAGAGAAAAGGTTCTGTAACGTACATATACCATATGGAAACACATTACACCACAAGGAAAATGCCACTTGAGGTACATGTATGCATCCACTTCATGGATGATCCAATGCAAAAAGTATGATATTTCTATTCTCTAGCGCTCGTCATATAGAAAAGGTATCTAGCTCGTCCCTCTAGAGCTCATAAAAGAAATCCTTCTTGTTCGAGAAGGCAATAACCATTTCATTTCTTTAACCCGGATTGCACTCCTTGGGACACCACCCAAAGGGGGTAGGAGTTGGACTCCTGTCCTAGTAGGATTCGCGCCCCTCCCCAAGGAAAGGGGGCCTCGTCCACTTAGGCCCTTGTGGCCCAATTCCTTCTCCACCTCTTGGCCTTATTAGGCCCATTGATAATAAATTAAATATATTTGTTCTAAGCCTTTTCATAGCATTATATATATAATTTAACATCCTCGAAAACAGTTTCCACCTATATATATATTAATTGGTAATACCCAGTATTACCCGATATTCACCAAAACCTTCCGTTGACCCCGAAACGCTTCCAGAACCTCTCGGAACACTGGTGCGCGTCGGTCCTAAACAAACGGTTTTTTACCCCTTTCCGCGACGACATTTGGAACCGTCGCCAAGTGAGTGTGGGCGATAGGGTGGTCCTTCCCACACGACCCAGAAACCGCCGGGCATAGGGAGCCTTGATGCATACAGTTTTCCCTATATAACTGTTTCCGATATCTCGAATATCCCAAATGCTTCATCCTTGCTACTCGTTTGTGCTCGCATTGCCATCGCAGTCGGTGTCCAGGCAGATGGAATGGTCTACTAAAACCAGGCAGATTCTAGGCACGGGAGCTTTCCAGGCAGATTCCAGGCACGGGAGATTTACGATGCCTGGCACATCACAAACAGTTCATGATTATAAACCGTGTACGATAGGTAGACAATCACACACATTTAGTTTTCCCGCATCGTATGTGATAGTGTCTGACATCACACACGCTTTGCGAACGGGAACTGTGTGCATGCTTGCACATGTTTCCTCTCTGTGAACCGTCTCGGATTATGGTGTATATCGCAAACGTTTGTGTTTTACCAATCGTGTGTGCCTTAATGACTGCACAACGTAATTTCGCCCTAATTTAATTGCTGCTATTTAAAATTGTACCTAATTTAAACTTGAAAGTAGGCTATAGCTTTATTCATATCCATCAGGTTCAAACAACCAATGCATTATTCGATTCGCAGGTACATATGTTTAAAAATTACAGAAGCACCAAATAAAGAATGATGTACCAGGGTTCTATACTTGTACTATTACAGATGGTAAAGATGAAGCGATAGACATTCCAGTTGCTGAAGAAGGTGAAGCGGAATGGCCCTATTGTGCTCTCCTGGATGCAGAAGGCATGCAGGACTCTAGTCCAACCCCTTGTGATGGCCGGCCGCCAATCATGTAGTTTAAGAGGTAATCTTGAGTAAACTGCTTCAGGATCCACTGCAAAAGAAAAAAGATTCAGATATTGTCATCTAACACAACTCATTACGGGCAGTAAAAAGAAGGCTACAGGGTTCTTACTTACCATCCTGCAGTTCACTGTTGTCTTGCATAAAGTGTAAACAAATAGTTCGATTGACATCTTTTGACCCATTTTAGTAACAATCTTTATCAGTTTCCTCACTTGATGCTGGTTCATGAATATCTCATTGCCCCATGCGCAGAAAGGGTCGAAGTGTGGATCTTTGGCAATGATATATGTACCTAAAAGCACCAAGTTAATATTAGAAGCTAAACAACAATTGAAAAATGATGTAGTACAACATTCCATCCATCCCATTATATAAGATTTTATTACATGTATATCTAGACATCATCAGAACATTAAGGTAACACTCTTCCTTGTTGCTATGTAGCCTGGGATTGCATATTTAGTCATTCAGTACAATGCATGTTGCTAAACAACAATTGAAAAACGAAAAGGCAAGTTAACTGCAATATCCTTAACAACAACCAATATCGTAATTCATAGTGGTATTGTTGAAACTATTATTGATGAAATTGAACTGCACAGCAAATAGTTGCACATATAGAGCATCACATTGTGAAGAACTGAAATAAACAAGTCATAAGGACATCTCCAGGCGATCCTTAAAAAGTTAAAGGACTAAAACCCTTAGTGGATATATATATATACTCCAGCAATTTTTGGCCTTTTCTAGTCGATCCCCTAAACTTAAGGTTGTAAACTTCAATTTGATCAAGTTCAAAGCAGGTTCAACCGAAAGTAGGATGCATTCAAACACAAACATATATAGTTTTGCATAACCGAACATAAAACATAAATTTAAACTAAGCTAAACTACTTTCGGTCGAAGTAGAGGTCGAGCCAATCCTTCCTCGTCATGTACGGTGTGCCGCGAGCCGGGTCCGGGCCAGTACCGTTGTCGGGGTCATTGGGGAAGGCACTCCTCCACTCGTCGACGTCGATCTCCTCGTCCTGGGGGCCCACCTCGACGCCCTCCGTGCCGCCGTCGCCGCCGCCTTCGACCTCGTCATCAGAGGAGAGCGTGATAACCTCACTGCCCTCCGCGCCGCCGTCCTCGCCGCCTTCGACCTCGTCATCAGAGGAGAGCGCGATAACCTCGCCGCCCTCCGTGCCGGCAATGATCGCACGCTCCACTTCCATGAGCTCCGGGTGCTGCCGGCGGAGCTCTTGCATGTAGGCCTCGTCGGCGGCCTCGGCCTCGAGACGCTCCCATGCCTCGCGGTCCTCCCACGCCATAGCCGAGCTCATGACCCCTGGCTCCGGCGGAACGAGGTGGACCGGACGTGTGCCGAAGGGGAAATTGAGCCTAGCCGCCGCACCGTGGTAGCGGACTTGCCAGCGGTCGTACTCCATGGCCGAGAGCTCGGCCGTGTGGAAGCTACCGAGCCACCGGCGGGTGTGGGTCTCTTGATCTGTAATCTGGGTGACCCACGTCCCCCACCGCCGCTGCCGGACCCCGAGGTAGGACTTCATCAGCTGCCGGGTCCGGGGGAGGATGGGAAAGTCCTCGAACCAGCGTAGAGGCGCGGCGACGGGCGGATCGGGGGACCGGCGACGATGGATCAGGCCCGGGGAGGACGACGGGGACACCTCGGCGGCCAGCTCGCCGGTGTCGGGCAAAAAGGCCGCGATAAACCTCCTTTTGGCCATTGGCTACTCGATCTCCCCGGCACACAGGAAGAGGTTGAGGATGGAGGCGCCGGCGATGGCGGCGACCTACCAATGGTTTCGAGGGTTGTGTGTGTCTGTGTGAGCGGAGGTTGTGTTTGAAGATATACTGCGGCAACTGAAAATTTTACTAGGCGGGAGTAACAACGCGGGGCTACTGAAAATTTGGATCAAGGGCGAGCAGATATTTTTGAGATTGCGAGGGATGCAGTGGCGGGAGTAAAATGCGGGGGCTACTGAAAATTTGAATCAAGGGACTAAACCAGAGAGGGATGCAGAGGCGGGAGTTTTGGGGGAGCGAGCGAGTGTGCTTGACACGCCGGCTGTGGACTGTAGCCGACGCACCTTCTCGCGTAAACCATAGGCGTACTATACACCAACGGTGCTCCAAGATATTTTATACTACATCTCACACGGTTGGTGAGAATAAACTGTGTGGGATCTACTTGATTTGAATTACAAAATGGTGCATACAAATTGGTTGAAAAATCAAATCTGTGTCCTTCAGTGCATGCTTAGGTCCCATGGAAGAAATGGGAATGAATTTTTCGGGGTTCGTTTGGCCTTTTTTATACATTAACTGGGTTTTCTAGGCATTTTATGTGCATAATTCAAATTTGAACTACAAGCACATGCTCCAATGCACTAAATTTGGTTGAAAAATCACATGTGTGTCCTTGGGTGAGTTTCTAGGTCCCATGCAAGAGATGGGAATGAATTTCAAACACCAGGGCACTGTTGATTGCCGGCAAAACGTTGAGATACCTGGTTTTTAAATTCTAGTAAATCCAAAACTCGTCTGAAATTCATGAAACTTGGCATGCTATCATGGAGCGGCATCAACATGCCGTGGTGAAAATTTTGTCCCATTTGGGCCAGGTTTGGGTATGAGCTTCTCACAAACCAGAGCTTCTCACAACAAGCATGATGGTTTCGATAGGGAACGTACCACCTTTGGGGACGAGACGATATTCGTTGCCTCTTATTGCTTTCAAAAAATTTCTAGTGTCAACATAGAACAACAGGAGTTTTGTGTTCAATCTTGGAATTTTTCGGGGTTCGTTTGGCCTTTTTTATACATTAACTGGGTTTTCTAGGCATTTTATGTGCATAATTCAAATTTGAACTACAAGCACATGCTCCAATGCACCAAAGTTGGTTGAAAAATCACATGTGTGTCCTTGGGTGAATTTCTAGGTCCCATGCAAGAGATGGGAATGAATTTCAAACACCAGGGCACTGTTGATTGCCGGCAAAATGTTGAGATGCCTGGTTTTTAAATTCTAGTAAATCCAAAACTCGTCTGAAATTCATGAAACTTGGCATGCTATCCTGGAGCGGCATCAACATGCCGTGGTGAAAATTTTGTCCCATTTGGGGCAGGTTTGGGTATAAGCTTCTCACAAATCAGAGCTTCTCACAACAAGCATGATGGTTTCGATAGGGAACGTACCACCTTTGGGGACGAGACGATATCCGTTGCCTCTTATTGCTTTCAAAAATTTCTAGTGTCAACATAGAACAACAGGAGTGTTGTGTTCAATCTTGGAATTTTCGGGGTTCGTTTGGCCTTTTTATACATTAACTGGGTTTTCTAGGCATTTTATGTGCATAATTCAAATTTGAACTACAAGCACATGCTCCAATGCACCAAAGTTGGTTGAAAAATCACATGTGTGTCCTTGGGTGAATTTCTAGGTCCCATGCAAGAGATGGGAATGAAATTCAAACACCATGGCACTGTTGATTGCCGGCAAAACGTTGAGATGCCTGGTTTTTAAATTCTAGTAAATCCAAAACTTTCTGAAATTCATGAAACTTGGCATGCTATCATGGAGCGGCATCAACATGCGTGGTGAAAATTTTGTCCCATTTGGGGCAGGTTCGGTATAAGCTTCTCACAAACCAGAGCTTCTCACAACAAGCATGATGGTTTCGATAGGGAAAGTACCACCTTTGGTGACGGGACGATATCCATTGCCTCTTATTGCTTTCAAAAATTTCTAGTGTCAACATAGAACAACAGGAGTGTTGTGTTCAATCTTGGAATTTTTCGGGGTTCGTTTGGCCTTTTTATACATTAACTGGGTTTTCTAGGCATTTTATGTGCATAATTCAAATTTGAACTACAAGCACATGCTCCAATGCACTAAGTTGGTTGAAAAATCACATGTGTGTCCTTGGGTGAATTTCTTGGTCCCATGCAAGAGATGGGAATGAAATTCAAACACCAGGGCACTGTTGATTGCCGGCAAAACATTGAGATGCCTGGTTTTTAAATTCTAGTAAATCCAAAACTCGTCTGAAATTCATGAAACTTGGCATGCTATCACTAAGCGGCATCAACATGTCGTGGTTAAAAATTTGTCCCATTTGGGGCAGGTTCGGGTATAAGCTTCTCACAAACCAGAGCTTCTCACAACAAGCATGATGGTTTCGATAGGGAACGTCCCACCTTTGGGGACGAAACGATATCCATTGCCTCTTATTGCTTTCAAAAATTTCTAGTGTCAACATAGAACAACAGGAGTGTTGTGTCAATTTTTGGGATTTTTTGGGGTTCGTTTGGACATTTTTATGCATTAACTGAGTTTTCAATGCATTTATGTGCATAATTCAAATTTGAACTACATGCACATGCTCCAGTGCATATAAATTGGTTGAAAAATCAAATCTGTGTCCTTGGGTGCATGCTTAGGTCCCATGCAAGAAATGGGAATGAATTTCAAACACCAGGGCACCGTTGATTGCCGGCAAAACATTGAGATGCCTCGTTTTTAAATTCTAGTAAATCCAAAACTCGTCTGAAATTCATGAAACTTGGCATGCTTTCATGGAGCGGCATCAACATGCCGTGGTAAAATTTTGTCCCGTTTGGGGCAGGTTTGGGTATATGCTTCTCACAAACCAGAGCTTCTCACAACAAGCATCATGGTTTCGGTAGGGAACGTCCCACCTTTGGGGACGAAACGATATCCACTGCCTCTTATTGCTTCCAAAATTTTCTCGTGTCAACATAGAACAACAGGAGTGTTGTGTCAATTTTTGTGATTTTTCGGGGTTCTTTTGGACATTTTTATGCATTAACTGAGTTTTCAATGCATTTATGTGCATAATTCAAATCTGAACTACATCCACATGCTCCAGTGCATATAAATTGGTTGAAAAATCAAATCTGTGTCCTTGGGTGCATGCTTAGGTCCCATGCAATAAATGGGAATGAATTTCAAACACCAGGGCACCGTTGATTGCCGACAAAACATTGAGATGCTTGGTTTTTAAATTCTAGTAAATCCAAAACTCGTCTGAAATTCATGAAACTTGGCATTCTATCATGGAATGGCGCCCGACATGATGTGGTATTTTTCGTGTCCATTTTGTGAGAAAGCGCACTCGAATAATGACAGCCAACAAAGGCATTTTGAAAAAATAGCTGCCACTTAATATCTCAAACGTCTGTATAATTCAAAACGTGTGTGTTCTGTTAACCATTCACGTGACGCCACGTGTCTTGGTTTTAATGGCTGTAGGAGGTGCCGTGCGGACAGCTGCTTGACCTTGACTGAACGGGAGGCGTGCGAGCGCAGTCCGGTGCGCAGGCTGACCGAAAGGCGTGCAAGCTGTCCTCCAATGCACAGGGTCACCGGGAAGCGTGCGAGCTTTACGCTGCGCAGGCTCACTGGGAAACGAGCCCTTTGACTTCCATGGCCGCCCGCCTTCCTCTCCATTAATGGCATCCGAGCCGCTGTTTAATACGGGCGGCCTTACTGTTCGCCTCCCATTCCCCTCCCCCCCGCAGACCTCCACCGCCATGGCGCAGAATGATCACCTGCCACTAGTCTTCAAGTTTGGTGAAGTCGACTCCGAGCCGGAGGAGATAGAAAATAAGGAGGAATTGGGCCTCATGGACATGGCCCAGAACGAGCTAGCCACGGCGGTTGCTGCCCCTGTCCCGTCCCAGCTCCCATCCATGCGCCCACGCCAGCGACCATCCCCGTAGCATTGACGGGCTGGTCGCCGAGCACTATCGCAGAGCTGGAAGCCGCGGGCGTCAGTGAGGTCTCCGTGGACCCGCGCGAGCTCGTGTACATGCCAGCGCCAGCGCCCGTGCCCGTGAGCGCCCGTCCACCCACCGTGCCACCGCCCCCGTGCGTTTGGCTGCATCCGCCGCGCCCGTGCGCGCCCCTCCACCCACCGCGGCGGCGGTCCCCGTGCGTTTGGCTGCACACGCCGTGCCCGTGCGCCCCCCTCTCAGTGGCATGGGACGCTGCCGTCGACCGCTACCTCTCAGCGGCGCCAGTTGCCGTCCTCCCGCGCCCCGCCCGTCGATCGCGCGACGACATGATGTTTGATTTACCAGTGAAGAATATTTTGTGCTGCCTTGAAGACTTCAACAACGGCGTCCCGGAGGACGACAACAGCAACGACGGCGTGGCACGCCGCCTCCACCGCCGCCGGAAATAGTTTTTGGGGGTTTAATACTGTTTCTCGAATTCTCGATCATATGAATATAAATTCACAGTGTGACTGAATGAAAGAAATGGTTTGAACGAACTTGCATTTTGCTCTCTTAATGTACAGACTTATCAAACTATTTTCTTAAAAAAAAACGTCAACGGTTTTTAAATATAAAACACTCATCACAAATGTTTTAGTTAAAACACCCATATGCAAACCGACAGCTTCCCCAGGAAGCCAAGGGAAAATGTGCCGAGCAGGATTTCTGCATCCCTTCAACGCAAACGGTTGTTTTGCATGACCCGTGTGCAACCACGTACAAACAATTGGGTAAGATTTGCATATCTGTCATTTTGGGTATGTTGCCATTTCTCAAACTGGAAAGATTGACATTTGTTTATCTAGTAACATTGCCATTTGTCAACCTTGTAACACTGCGATTTGTCAAAATATGCAGCTACAAATCACTAGCACTATCTAATTTTTGCAACTAAAATCACTAGCATTGTTCATATGGACACCACTAGCAGGCGTGAGTTCATGGACGCATATGCAAATGTACCATTGATTACATACAACAAGTCATCAACCCACAACGACAACGAGGATACACGTTGGATTATAGATCATTTCCAACAAAACATTCTAGTAAAGTTTTTCTCACACAACAAATAACAAAGCGATGAAATGAACTTCAGCTCAACCACTCGTCGGCGTTGGAAACGCTTGCTTTGAACCAGAAGTGATTCTCTGGGAAGGGCCAGCTACTATCAATCTCGAGACCAACGCAGGACTGATCATCCAGGCTGAAGCGGCCTATTTCAATACCCATATTGGGACGGTAGGGAAGCATAGTAATGTCCGAGGTATAGATACAGTTGCTTCTCATAAATGGTAGTAACGTTGTGTCAACAGCAGCTGGATCGCCTTCCACCATCATTGGATAGTTTTGTCCAAGGAAGAGCGAGTTTCCTCCAAGACTTTCAATACTGAACCAGGGAGAAGGTGTTGGCGCTAGTACACCAGTATCCATCCCGAATACCCTGCAACGGATGTTGGAATAGGTCCGGAGAGTGCGACCATACGAGACAACACCTGCTTCCTTAGTAACATCAGCAGTGCCCCGTATACAGACAAGAAGAGGTGATCCATCGGAATAAGTTGCCAGGCGCCACTGAGTATATGGGTCCTGCTCGTCCTCATGCTCGTGAATAAAATTTTCAAGTATAGGTGGTGGAATGCTCACAGGACCTTGGAAACACAAGAAGGTTAATTAGTAAAGGGAAACTAGCTAACCCGCATGCATGTGGATGAAACAATTAGAATTACGGTGGAAGACAAACGTACCGAAATCATGAGGATTCCATGCAAAAACAGTGCCACGAGTGGTGGCAGCAAACACAAGACCCTCGTATTGAATTGCATCACAGTACTCATCCGTGTATAGAAACTGATTTTTGAGCAATATCCATCGAGTCGAACCATGAAGGACGGCAACAAGCTTGTCGAAGATAGCGACAACATAAGCATTCCTATAACCCCAAGAGCGGTTGGGAACTCGACAAATTGCTATCTTCCGTAGACGACAGTCAGCATGATCGTATTTGAACTCACGTAGAATACCGGTGTACTCAACCTCTGGGCAGTCGTCTGAGATTTTTCGAAGTGGAACCCGGTGACGAGTGTACACATTCACAAGTTCCCACTCGCAGTTGTACCCAATATAAACAACCCAATCTCCATTTGCGCCTGCCCAAGCCTTGCCCTCAAGCGATGGCATCTTAACATCATACGTATCATTATCAAGCGGCATCAACTTACACAAGGCGATGTTTCCCTCGTCCCCACGCTAGTCAGCAGGGTCACGGCAAAGAAGATAGGGGAGATCAAACCGCTCCTGAACCCTTGGGTTCCTTGTAATGATGTTATTAGTTGAGTCGAGAATGGTCTTGAACGAACCTGCCATGCTAGCCAAGGTGATGACGTTGCACCGATCAATGAGTTCCTCCACCGCGTCATCATTCAGATCGGGGAAAGAATAACGGGGTCGTTTTCGGCTTGTTCCTTCCATGGAGAAGACGATCAAACAATGGCAGAAGGAAGGGTGAAGGCAAACGGAGGAGGGAGGAAGAGCTAGCATGCGACAACAGTTCCAAATCGAGAGGGAAAGGTCGAGAGTCGGTGGACGGTTGCCACGGTACACGAAAAGGCGCCTGGGGAGTGAACGGTTGCCACAGAGGTCACACACTGACGACAAGGGCCGAGTGAACCGCATGCAATCCCATCGCACAACACACACGTCTTGTTAAGTTGAACCGTTTCTGTACTCTTGTGTCAACGCAAACAGTTCATCCGAGTGAACCGCATGCCATATATCCCACACACCTTGATCTGGCTGACCGTTTCTTTTGTGTTGCCTAATCACAAGCAGTTCATCCGAGTGAACCGTATGCTGTATATCGCACACACCTTCATCTGGCTGCCCGTTTCTTTTGTGTTGCCTAATCACACACAGTTCATCCCAGTGAACCGTATGTTGTGTATCGCACACGCCTTCATCTGGCTGCCCGTTTCTTTTGTTCCTCCTCATCGCAAACAGTTAATTGAACTGAACCATATGCCCTTCATCGCACACACAACTAAAACCTGAACCGTGTTTGATGCATCCGTCATCGCAAAAGTTTTATACATTTCTGACGGTTTTCATACATCACCGTTTGCGATTATGGCATCGCACACAGTTTCTCAAAGGGTCTCTGATTGTAGTGTCGCGTTAGCAGCATCCTGCAATAGTGGAACTATTTCGGATATTAGCGAAACAATTCCAAAAATATATTCTCATGACTCCCATACCACTAACACTCAACAGATCATGATTACCTTAAGCTTGTGACCCCGCGGGTTCGGTAACTCATAGACATGAATGAAACCCCTTCGTTCAATGACCGATAGCGAAACCGTGGACATCCACATCGGTCCCTATGATTACACAAATGATATTCAAATGAACCTTTGGTTATCATGTGATGTTCCCTTTGCTTCGTGATACTTTACAAAACCCGGTGTGCATCGTTATCCTCCTAAGTCATCACCATGCTCACTATACCGTTGCTCCCGTTACCAGTTTTGTTCTTCTTTCTCGTTAACATGTTCCGACATCCCTGTGACGTAGTCACCTGTGCCTGGCCAAACGATGATGGATGTCGTCACACCGATAGGGCCCTAAGAATATCTCTCCATTGTCAGAGGAGCAAATCCCACTCTCGAGCTATCCGATCACTTGTCAAACTTTCTGGTGAGCCTAAAAGTTGTCGTTATGATCATCTTGTTACAGATGACGTTTGAGAAAATCCAAAGTCCACCGTCCAAGGAAGTAACCGAGACACTCTCATAGTATGAGGAACTAAAACACATGCTAATACTCTATGTTATAACAAATGATTTAAGACGATATAATCACAAAGTATAACAGACAAGTTTGGGTCAATTCAATATGATCGTTCTTCCAACGTCATACCCACAATGTTGTTTTAGGACTATCATTACACTTTATGATATCCTAAGATCCAGAAAACGTGATCACCGACAACACATGAGCTAGTGTTAGAGGCGAGACTAGGAGCCTTTTATTTACCATTTATCATTCCACACGTGCATATGAGTTTTTCTGAATCGCATATTCCAGGATCATAGCAGTTATAGCATGAAATATAAACTCTTAACTATGAATATTGAAATATAATAATACAAATATTATTTCCTCTAGAGCATATTTCCTACAGTCTCGCACTTGCAGTAGAGTCGATAATCTTGTTAGCACTTATAAATTTTATGCCAATGGCAATCCGGTGTCAGTCCATGTTCTGCTTGTGGTATATACTTTGTCCTATCGAATCTGACAACTTCAGATCCGTGTGTATCATTTGTCATGCATCTGTCATAATTTCATAATTATGTGAAACAAGATTAGTACATATTGAATCATGGTAAGACCTTTGATTCCTTAGATTGAGCTACAAAACCATTATCTGAGGACAATGTTCTTTTTGCACAATCATCTAGAAAGAATACCAAGTTCATAAGTGAATCTTTGATTCATCACCCTCTATTGTTTCTTCTAAAGTGACAATATACTTAGCTTTCTGTTATAGAATTTTCCACAGTAAATTTCTTGGACAAATTCCAATTTACTGTGCCCCCATAAATCATTTAAATCTAAATTTGCTTGGAGAACCAATTAAAGATTTTTGTCGATGTATTACTTACATCGAGCATGTATTGATGTAACTCCTTACAACAATATCTTCATTCTCTCCATATGCGAGAAACATGTCGTTAATACTTAACAATATTTTTACTCTTGTCCTATGATCAACAATTTGACCATTCTGTAACTTTACTCACAACTTACTTGGAGTACTTGGACATATCTAGTTATTTACATACCATGGAATTAAGTGTGATTGAAATCATGTATTTCACTCATCAGTATTTCAAGATACCGATTCTTGTTAAGAACTCCTTCCATGTGACTTTGACAAGAAAACTCTTCTTGACATTTTTCATACTAAACCGCTTTAGTACTTTTGTCAATATGTATTTTGGCTAAGCCCGATTAGACACTACTATCTCCATAGATTATTGTGTCTAATACAAGGGTTGTATTGATGTCTACTAAGCAACTTTATTCTTGTAGACACGTGTTGGGCCTCCAAGCGCAGAGTTTTGTAGGACAGTAGCAATTTTCCCTCAAGTGGATGACCTAAGGTTTATCAATCCGTGGGAGGCGTAGGATGAAGATGGTCTCTCTCAAACAACCCTGCAACCAAATACAATAAATCTCTTGTGTCCCCAACACACCTAATACAATGGCAAATTGTATAGGTGCAATAGTTCGGCGAAGAGATGGTGATAAAAGTGTAATATGGATGGTAGAAATATATTTTTATAATCTGAATAAATAAAAACAGCAAGGTAGCAAATAGTAAACGGGCACAAAAACGGTATTGCAATGCTTGAAAATGAGGCCTAGGGTCCGTACTCTCACTAGTGCAACCTCTCAACAATGCTAATAGAATTGGATCATATAACCACCCCTCAAAGTGCGATGAAGAATCACTCCAAAGTTCCTATCTAGTGGAGAACATAAGAATAAATTGTTTGTAGGTTACGAAACCACCTCAAAGCTATTATTTCCATTTGATCTATTCAAGAGTTCGTACTAAAATAACACAAAGCTATTATTTCCGTTTGATCTATCCTAGAGTTCGTACTAAAATAACACCAAAGAAAATTCATATTCATAATACTCAATCCAACACAAAGAACATCAAAGAGTGCCCCAAGATTTCTACCGGAGAAACAAAGACAAGAACGTGCATCAACCCCTATGCATAGATTACCCTAATGTCACCTTGGAAATCTGCGAGTTGAGTGCCAAAATGTATATCAAGTGAATCAATACGAAACCCCATTGTCACCAGGAGTATTCAATTGCAAGACATATATCAAGTGTTATCAGATCCATAAAAGTATTCAATCCGATAACAACGAAATCTCAAAGGGAAAAACTCAATTCATCACAACAAGATAGAGAGGGGAAAACACCATATGATCCAACTATATTAACAAAACCCGCGATACATCAAGATCGTGACATCTCAAGAACACAAGAGAGAGAGAGAGATTAAACACATAGCTACTGGTACAAACCCTCAGTCCCGAGGGTGAACTACTCCCTTCTCATCGTAGTGGCCACCGGGATGATGAAGGTGGCCACCGGAGATGATTCCCCCCTCCGGCAGGGTGCCAGAACGGGGTCTAGATTGGTTTTTGGTGGCTATAGAGCCTTGCGGCGGCAGAACTTCTGATCTAGGTTTATTTCTGATGGTTTCTTTATTTATAGGATTTTTGGGCGTTGGTTTCATGCGAAGATGGGCCTCGAGGTGAGCACAACCCACCGGGGCACGGACAAGGGCCCAGGCACGCCCCGGTGTTTTGTGCCCTACTCCTTCACCTTCTGGTCCTTCCATGAAGCTTCGGGGGTCTCTTTTGTTCCAAAAAAATCGTCAAAAAGTTTCAGCTCATTTGGAGAACTTTGCACAAAGAACAACACCACAGTAGTTCTGCTGAAAACAGCGTCAGTCCGGGTTAGTTCCATGCAAGTCATGCCAAAACCATATAAAATTGTTGTAAATATGGCACGAATACTTCATAAATTATAGATATGTTGGAGACGTATCATGTATTGCCTAAGTACTTACTGAAAAACTATCTTCCAATAAAGTATTAATGTGTGTCAAGAAATTTTGATAATTTCCAATGAACAATGTGTCATGCACACACAGTGCTTAGAAATATTATCATGCTCCCACTTACTTTCTTGTAAATACAAGCATCCTTGTTTCTATCGATGAAATCATATTATTTAATCAAATCATCAAAACAATGATTCCGACTCCACTATTCTTGCTTCAGATCATTACTGGATCTCTTGAATTTTGCACACTTACTATCATCCTCTAGATCGAGAAAATTACCCTGGACCGTATCAAATGTACATCCTTGGTTCTATTTCCATCTCATGGGAATCAATTTGGCATCCATATGTTATATCTCATAACTGGAATATTTAGTATTGCTAGTTTAATCCGAACTGAATTTACGTATTATTACGATGAGACAATCTCATCATAATCAACTCCTTGATCTTGTCATAAACTATTTGCAACAAGGCAAGCATTATAGAACATTCTTATCTTTGTCAATTTATAGATCCATCACTACACTTTAAACTTTAAGTCTTTCAGAGGGTCTATCAAGTTCTAAACTTGAATTATGTGTATGGATATTATCTTGGATTATTTTTGCGTATAGCCAATTTCGGAGTCAAGGCCCATCAACGCTTCTTTGTGTATTATTGGCTCATTGTTTGTTTCAACAATATTTCGTCTACATACCCTGAAGGTCTATACGAAATTTCCAACCTATATAGTTCGGTTGCATGTTCGACCAAAGTCTCTATATCCTATGTAGAGGCTTCTGTATCAATCGCGGTAAGGAATTTATAACCACTTCTAGCATTTCTTTTCTTTGACTTGATCACGAAGATTATGTAATCTTGTGCAATTGCACTATCCTCCCACTCACTCTTTTGCAGCAAAAAATTTCTTCAAAATTTCCACACTCTATGACAAAACACTTTGCCTCGGCGTAGTGGTAGAGTACTACCCAACCATTTGGGATAACCTACAAAGTAGCACTTATTTCGACAAATTTGATGGCGCTCTTTTCAGTGTGAAATCTATAGTCTGTAAAGCATCACTTTAAAAGTATATTGGTGGAACAATCAATGTCATCTCTGATCTCACCATGTCATACATAGCTTTATTACATCTACTCAAAACACTCTACTCTTAGTAGTGTTTCTAGGAGGTGCAAGCTACAAAATTCTTCTATAGCTCATCAGACATTCACTAAATTTGTAACTCAAATATTCTTTCCTGCAATCCAATTATAGAAACATAATTTTGTTGTTACAATAATTTATACTTCATACTGAAAATCTTTTTGAAACATTTCAAAAGATCCAGATTTATGTCTCAGTTAGTAAATATAAATATCTACTTGAGTCATCCTTGAAGATAGATAAATCTACTGGTTGCAACATCACTTATTGGACTACATACATCAATATGCATATTTCCAATTATTTTTGTTGCTCGTTCTTTATGGACTGTGAACGGTATTTTAGTTTACTTCACTATTTGGACGAAAGTTGCAAGTGTCTGATAATCCGTAATCATATGACTCCAAAAACCATCAATATGGAATTTCTCCATGCAGGTTTCTCCAATGTGACTAAATGCAGTGCCACACATATGTGATATTCTTTTAGTCTTGCGACATTTAGTGTCAGTGTTATGGATGTACAATTTAATCATCAATATTCATAACTTAAATCCTATTTACAATATGTGTATGGCCTCTTTGTTCATTACATTGAACAACTATTGTTCTCTCATGAACAACCTCTTTGCAACTCCTATGCAATGGGCTAGAGTGTACAAAACTCTAAATGAATTATGATAATAAATTCAGAGGTAATATGTTGATGAAAAAGTATCATAACTATTACAAAATTTTCAACACATATTTTAACCTCACTAATTTGTTGGTCATTAGGCCGTAGTAATTCTTGCATTGATTCGCAACAACATGCAATCGAGTCGGTATTCTTGTGATCAACTTTTAACCACATTTCCTAAAGAATTTAGTGTTTAACATTTTAATCACAATTCTTAAGAATCACACTTTACTTGACCGACTTTCTCTACATCTTATAACTAATATGACATTCATACCTGAGCTGGACATTCCAGTCTTCTTTTCATTCTGCCTCTACACTTCTTACAATTTTACTTCTAATATCTCTCCCACTTGATAGAAGAATCATCTAAATTTTAAGAGTGGTGTGAGCCCCGAACTTTCATAGGCCTGTAAATCTTATTACATCATTTGGTTTTGTTCTTTCTCTTTAAGGTCTCGCCATCAACTCATGACTGACGTTCTTCCGGGTCTTACACATTTTAGTCTTAAACATAGTTGAACACTTCACCAGATCTTGTAAACAGAACACTTTTTAAGATATCACATATCTTTTAACCTTTGTTTGTTTCTAAAAACAATTTTTAGTTTCAAGAATATCACATAACTATCCCAAACATATTTGAAGTTTGTGTTTCTCGAAAGTAAGCAGACCATAATGCAATTCTAACTTTTGGATCGAAGGACGTGAGTCTATCATCCATAGCATTATGAAGAGAGTATTGCAAGCTTGCAATAGGACAAAATCCTTCTCGACACTCTTAGAGGATGGTCCTCTCAATCATAAAGATTCAACCAGATAAATAACAACCAATCAATTTCAACAACAAATGTGGAAGTGTGAGCCATAATTCTACAACTATAATGCAAACTAGACATAGGCATTGTTCATAATTAATTTGCACTAGTGATTAAACTAAATTAATACATAATTGTGCTCCCACTCAAATCAATATATCTCATAAATTTTAAGTGATTCAATATCCAAATCTAGTTCTCAGCCATTGATGTGGACATCGCCGATGACGAGAATTTTGACCGGTGGGCAAACTTTTGCTGATCATATCTCCGTATGACTCT
Source organism: Triticum aestivum (assembly GCF_018294505.1). Lineage (NCBI taxonomy): Eukaryota > Viridiplantae > Streptophyta > Magnoliopsida > Poales > Poaceae > Triticum > Triticum aestivum. The sequence goes on from NC_057799.1 coordinate 481,146,139, forward strand.
TGTTCATCTTTTGATGCTTCATGCTCCGAGCTCAGAACGATTCTGCTAGAACTTCAAGGCAACCGAGTGCTGTCTGCATACATGGTATGACCATCCCTGTCTTACACCTCATGCCCCGTTTGTACTCATGCGGACATGATGCACTCCGGAACGCTACGTGTTATCAACGGTTGCAACACTGGGAAGATCACCTTTTAACTTGATATTTACTGTGAGAGATCACCCTAATAATTGACTACTGTGCAATCAAAGGGTGCAAACAACAAAGGGATAAACATCTCAGGCAGTTCATAATAGCATGATATGGTATAGCTTTGGGCGCCGGGAGTTCTCCATGATCGTCTTGAAACTCCAGTTGAAGCGATGTGATGGCCGATATTTCGTTGTTGTGGCAACCGTTTCAAAAACGTTGCCATGGCGGCCATTTAAGAAAATGTTGCCATGGCACCAAAATCTGAAATTCCACCGTGGAACGAAATTATACCTCCTCATCCTGCGCCTGGTACACCTTCTCCATGTTGGGGGTCCTCTGTGTACGTCTTGCCACCGTCACATGTAACCTATCGCTGCGATATTTACATTAAGGTGGCAATCTCATGGCTCCAGCCATCATGCCGTGACGCGTAGGCCACTTAACATTATGACATATAACCATCTCATACATAAACTCATTATCATGACGAAGGCTATACCACATCATATGCAAACCCTGCAAAACCAAGTTAGATGTCCTCTAATCGGTTTGGCAAATTTTAGTTACGTGGCTTCTAGGGTTTCCGGATAAACCTAGCTACCTACATGCACACCATAAAGTGATAATTCTTGTTGCTGGATTAACTTTTGGGGTGTGTGAAAGAAGAGATTTAATTAAAAATCTTGTTCCCCCACACTAAACTTCGTCTAATACGCATGACCCCCTAGAAGATCATCCATCTTCATCGCTCTCTTGCATACGCGATGATTCACTATTCTTGACTATGGTGAAGCCCAAGGAACTGTTAGCAGACCGTCAACAGAAAGAGCTGAGGGATTGTCAGAACCTTGTGAAAGCGACAGCGTGTCGTCAATGAATTGAACCGAAGCAACACTCAAGGGAAGCATAGCAAGAACATCCCTCACAATCACATGTGATCTAGATCAAAACCTGCATCTACACATATAACCGCTCATGATGCCACTATTGGGAAACATAGTAGAAAACAAAAAAAATCGCCCTACGAACACCGAGGAACAATATGAAGATGCATATTGATACGTCTCCAACGTATCTATAATTTTTGATTGTTCCATGTTGTTATATTATCAATCTTGGATGTTTTATAATCATTTTATAGTCATTTTATATCATTTTTCGGTACTAACCTATTGACATAGTGCCAAGTGCCAGTTGCTATTTTCTGCATGTTTTTTACATCGCAGGAAATCAATATCAAACGAAGTACAAACGCAACGAAACTTTACGAAGATTTTTTTTGGACCAGAAGGAACATAATGGGCCCTGGCTGCACCTGGGGGTGCCCCGAGGGGGCCACAACCCACCAGGGCGCGCCAGGAGGCCCAACCGCGCCCTGGTGGGTTGTGCCCACCTCGGGTGCCCCCCGGACTGCCTCTTTGCTCTATAAATACCCCCATATTCGCAAAAACCTAGAGGAGTAGACGAAATATTCATCCAGCCGCCGCAGAGTCCAGAACCACCAAATCCAATCTGGACACCATCTCGGATGGGGTTCACCACCTCCATTGGCGCCTCTCTGATGATGCGTGAGTAGTTCTTTGTAGACCTTCGGGTCCGTAATTAGTAGCTAGATGGCTTCCTCTCTCTCGCTGAATTCTCAATACAATGTTCTCTTGGAGATCCATATGATGTAACTCTTTTGCGGTGTGTTTGTTGGGATCTGATGAACTTTGAGTTTATGATCAGTTATATCTTTTTATATCCATGAAAGTTATTTGAGTTTCTTTGATCTCTTATATGCATGATTGCTTATAGCCTCGTATTTCTTCTCCGATATTTGGGTTTTGTTTGGCGAACTTGATCTATTTATCTTGCAATGGGAAGAGGTGCTTTGTAGTGGGTTCGATCTTATGGTGCTTGATCCCAGTGACAGAAGGGGAACCGACACGTATGTATCGTTGCTACTAAGGATAAAACTATGGGGTCTATCTCTACATAGATAGATCTTGTCTACATTATGTCATCGTTCTTATTGCATTACTCCATTTTTCTATGAACTTAATACACTAGATGCATGCTGGATAGCGGTCGATGTGTGGAGTAATAGTACTAGATGCTGGCAGGCGTCGGTCTACTAATCTTGGATGTCATGCCTATATAATGATCATCGCCTGGATATCGTCATGATTATTTGAAGTTCTATCGATTGCCCAACAGTAATTTGTTTACCCACCGTTTGCTATTTTTCTCGAGAGAAGCCACCAGTGAAACCTACGGCCCCCGGGTCTCTTTCTCATATATTTGCCTTTGCGGTCTACTTTTCTTTTACATTTATTTTTAGATCTATTAAACCAAAAATACGAAAAATATGAAAAATACTTTGCTGCACTTTATTTTATTCGTGATCTATTTATTCAATCTATTACAACTTTCTCCCGTCCATGCACCATTTCTGGCGCCGTTACCCGAAAGGGATTGACAATTCCTTTAACACGTCGGGTTGCGAGGTGTTTTTATTTGTGTGCAGGGGCTGTTTACGTTGTGTTGCTTGGTTATCCTACTGGTTCGATAACCATGGTTTCATTTCTAAGGGAAATACCTACAGCCCCTGTGCTGCATCATCCCTTCCTCTTTGGATCAACGATCGTTACTGACTCCGGAGTGCAGCGAAAGTAGACGAGTCTGTGTAGATTGTACTTGGAGTCCCTCAACATCGATGAAGATCCTGCGAATCGCCCTCAAATGATCCCTCAAATGGAAGATCGAAAGCACAACCTCTCTACTTGGTTGCAAGCGTACACGATCCGACGGCGCTTCACCGTCCAGAGCTAATCATCGTCAAAGAATTAGAGGGAGGAGATTAGAGCCACACGGGGCTTCTAATTATGAGGATTAGGGTGGCTAGGGCTAGCTCTAATTAGTCAACTAGGTGTTTGGGAATGTTGCATGGAAAATAAAAAAATTCTACGCACACGCAAGATCTATCCATGGAGATGCATAATAACGAGAGGGGAGAGTGTTTCTACGTACCCTCGTAGACCGTAAATGGAAGCGTTTAACAACGCAGTTGATGTAATCGAACTTTTTCGCGATCCAACCGATCGAGTACCGAACGTACGGCACCTCCGCGTTCAGCACACGTTCAACTCGGTGACGTCATCGCCTTCTTGATTCAGCAAGACGGGCGAAGTAGTGGATGAGTTCCCGCAGCACGACGGCGTGGTGATGGTGGTGGTGATGCTATCTCCCAGGGCATCGCCTAAGCACTCTGAAAATATGACCGAGGGATGAACTAGAGGGAGAGGGGCGCCGCACACGGCTAGGGAATCGTGGTGTGTGTTGCCCCTCTCCCTTACACACACACACACACACACACACATAGGTGGAGGGGGAGAGGGGAGGCAGCCCCTAGGGCGCCCAAAGTGGCCGGCGGCCCTGGCTGAATCCCTCCTTCCCTATTTGTGCATGGGGGGGAGGAAAGGGGGGTTGGCTGCCTTTGGGCCGCCCCCCTTCCTTCCCTCCCTCTTTGGTGCATGGGAAAGGGGTGGAGGGGCGCATCATCCCCCTTGTGGGCTGGTGTGCTTCCCCCCCTTTGTCCCATAAGGCCCACCGCTTGCCGATGGCCTCTCGGAACCCCTTCCGGCACTCCAATAAAATACCCGGTACTTCTGAAACTGTTCCCGGTGACCAAATACTATCATCCTATATATCAATTTTTACCCCCGGACCATTCCGGAGCTCCTCGTCCGTGATCTCATCCAGGACTCCGAACAACATTAGGTCACCAAATCACATAACTCATATAACACTAGATCGTCAACGAACGTTAAGCGTGCGGACCCTACGGGTTCGAGAACTATGTAGACATGACCGATACACCTCTCCGGTCAATAACCAATAGCGGAACCTGGATGCCCATATTGTTTCCTACATATTCTACGAAGATCTTTATCGGTCGAACCGTAATGACAACATACGTAATTCCCTTTGTCTGTCGGTATGTTACTTGCCCGAGATTCGATCGTTGGTATCTCCATACCTAGTTCAATCTCGTTACCGGCAAGTCTCTTTACTCATTCCGTAATACATCATCTCGAAACTAACTCCTTAGTCATTTGCTTGCAAGCTTATTATGATGTGTGTTGCCGAGATGGCCTAGAGATACCTCTTCGATACTCGGAGTGACAAATCCCAATCTCGATTCATGCCAACTCAACAAACACCCTCGGAGATACCTGTAGAGCATCTTTATGATCACCCAGTTACGTTGTGACATTTGATAGCACACAAGGTATTTCTCTGGTATTCGGGAGTTGCATGATCTCATGGTCGAAGGAACATGTATTTGACATTCAAGAAAGCAATAGCAATAAACAGAACGATCATATGCTAAGCTAACGGATGGGTCTTGTCCATCACATCATTCTCCTAATGATGTGATCCCGTTATCAAATTAAAACACATGTCTATGGTTAGGAAACCTTAACCATCTTTGATCCACTATCTAGTCTAGTAGAGGCTCACTAGGGACACGGTATTTGTTTATGTATTCACACATGTATTTAAGTTTCCAATCAATACAATTATAGCATGAATAATAAACCTTTATCATGATTAAGTAAATATAATAATAACCATTTTATTATTGCCTCTGGGGCATATTTCCATCAGTCTCCCACTTGCACTAGAGTCAATAATCTAGTTCACATCACCATGTGATTTAACACCCATAGTTCACATCGCCATGTGACCAACACCCAAAGAGTTTACTAGAGTCAATAATCTAGTTCACATTGCTATGTCATTAACTCCCAAAGAGTACTAAGGTGTGATCAAGTTTTGCTTGTGATAGAAGTTTAGTCAATGGGTCTGTCACATTTAGATCCGTATGTATTTTGCAAATTTCCATGTCTGCAAAGCTCTGTATGGAGCTACTCTAGCTAATTGCTCCCACTTTCAATATGTATCCAAATTGAGACTCAGAGTCATTTGAATCGACGTTAAAGCTTGCATCGACGTAACCCTATACGACGAACTCTTTATTACCTCCATAACTGAGAAATATCTCCTTAGTCCTCTAAGGATAATTTTGACCGCTGTCCAATGATCCAAGCCTGGATCACTATTGTACCCCCTAGCCAGACTCATGGCAAGGCACACAACAGGTCTGGTACACAGCATGGCATACTTTATAGAACCTAGGCTTTGAGTCTTACTCAACTTCACACCTTGTATATAGGCAAGAACCCTTTCTTTGACTGATCCATATTGAAGTCCTTCAAAACTTTGTCAAGGTATGTGCTTTGTGAAAGTCCTATTAAGTGTCTTGATCTATCTCTATAGATTTTGATGCCCAATATGTAAGTAGCTTCACCGAGGTTTATCATTGAAAAATTCTTATTCAAGTATCCTTTTATACTATCCAGAAATTCTATATCATTTCCAATCAGCAATATGTCATCCACATATAATGTCAGAAATGCTACAAAGTGATTGCGGCTAGAGCTACATCGTTTTTTCCCCAAAGAGGAAGGGATGATGTAGCACAGTGACGATATGTATTTCCCTCAGTGATGAGACCAAGGTTATCGAACCAGTAGGAGAACCACATAACACTACGTAAACAACACCTGCACACAAAGAACAAATACGGCAACCCGACGTGTTAAAGGGGTTGTCAATCCCTTTCGGGTAACGGCACCAGAAATTGGTAAACGGACGTGAGAAAGTTGTAGTAGATTGATAGATGCAAATAAAAGTAAATAAAATTCAGCGAGGTATTTTTGGGTTTTTGATAATATAGATCTAAAAATAAAAGATGCAAATAAATAAATAAGGGAAAATAGCAAAATAGATCTGAAAGTATATGATGAGAAAATAGACCCGGGGGTCGTAGATTTCACTAGTGGCTTCTCTCGAGAAAAATAGCATACGGTGGGTAAACAAATTACTGTTGGGCAATTGATAGAACTTCAAATAATTATGACGATATCCAGGCAATGATCATTATATAGGCATCACGTCCAAGATTAGGAGACCGACTCCTGCCTGCATCTACTACTATTACTCTACACATCGACCGCTATCCAGCATGCATCTAGTGTATTAAGTTCATGGAGAAACGAAGTAATGGAATAAGAATGATGACATGATGTAGACAAGATCTATTTATGTAGAAATAGACCCCATCTTGTTATCCTTAATAGCAATGATACATATGTGTCGGTTCCCCTTCTGTCACTGGGATCAAGCACCGTAAGATTGAACCCATCACAAAGCACCTCTTCCCATGGCAAGAAAAATCGATCTAGTTGGCCTAACTAAGCCAAAGATTCGAAGAATAAATACGAGGCTATAAGTAATCATGCATATAAGAGATCAAAAGACTCAAATAACTTTCATGGATAAAAACATAGATCTGATCATAAACTCAAAGTTCATCGGATCCCAACAAACACACTGCAAAAAGAGTTACATCAAATAGATCTCCAAGAGACCATTGTATTGAGAATCAAAAGAGAGAGAGAGAGGAAGCCATCTAGCTACTAACTACGGACCCGTAGGTCTACAATGAACTACTCACGCTTCATCAGAGAGGCACCAATGAGGATGATGAACCCCTCCGTGATGGTGTCTAGATTGGATATGTGGTTTCTGGAACTTGCAGCGCCTGCAATTGATTTTCATCGACTCCCCTAGGGTTTCTGGAATATTGGGTTATTTATAGAGCAAAAGAGGGGGTGCAGGAGGCGGCCGAGGTGGGCACAACCCACCTGGGCGTGCCTGGGCCCCCAGGCGTGCCCTGGTGGGTTGTGCTCCCCTCGGAGCCCCCCCTCGGGTACTTTCCTGGCCCATCGTGTGTCTTCTGGTCTAGAAAAAATCACCAAAAAGTTTTGTTGTGTTCGGACTCCGTTTGGTATTGATTTCCTACGAAGTAAAAAACAAGCAGAAAACAACAACTGGCACTGGGCACTATGTCAATAGGTTAGTCCCAAAAAATGATATAAAGTAGCTATAAAATGATCATAAAACATCCAAGAATGATAATATAACAACATGGAACAATCAAAAATTATAGATACGTTGGAGACGTATCAGCATCCCCAAGCTTAATTCCTGCTCGTCCTCGAGTAGGTAAATGATAAAAATAGAATTTTTGATGTGGAATGCTGCCTAACATGTTCATCACATATTCTTTTCTTTGTAGCATGGACATTTGGACTTTTATATGATTCAAAGCAATAGTCTCGTTTTGACATGAAGATTTCAATACTCAAGCATACCAACAAGCAACCATGTCTTTCAAAATATCAACACTAAAGCAAGTTATCCCTAGCCCATTATGCTCAATCATTGATCCATTCATGAAACACACTCGCATATTAGCTACACCCAATGCTCAAATACGATCATAGTGCCCCTTAGTTGGTGCTTTATAAGAGAAGATGGAGACTCAAATTAAAATAAAAACTGCATAAAGTAAAAGAAAGGCCCTTCGCAGAGGGAAGTAGGGATTTGTAGAGGTGCCAGAGCTCAAAGCAAAAAAGTAGAGATTAAACATTTTGGGTGGCATGATTTTCCTGTCAACGAAAACAATTGAGTAGTTCCCAATACTTTCCATGCTAGATATATCATAGGCGGTTCCCAAATAGAAAATAAAGTTTATTCCTTTTTCCACCATACTTTCACATTCCACGGCTAACCGAATCCACCGGTGTCGTCCATACCAACACTTTCCAAGGAATTTATTATTTCACAACATAAAGTAAATTCATTTTTCATTTCGGTCTGGGCATCCCTAATACCTTTGCCGTAATCTCGTGCAATGACAAGTGAATAAACACTCATCATGAGAATAACACATCTAGCATGGAAATATATCAGCCACCCCTACCGTTTCATGAGCGGTACGAGCACACAAAAGAGAAATTCATTTTGAAATTAGAGATGACACATACAAATTTGCTTAGAACGGCACGGAAATACTGCATATAGGTAGGTATAGTGGACTCATATGGAAAAACTGGTTTAAGGATTTTGGATGCACAAGTAGTGATCATACTTAGTGCAAATGAAGGCTACCAAAAGATTGAGAAGCATCCAACCAAGAAACGAAAAATCTCATAAGCGAGCATTAAGCATAACTAACACCGAATAATGCACCACAAGTTAGATGTAATTTCATTGCATAACTATTGACTTGCGTGCTTGCATAGGGAATCACAAACCTTGACACCAATATTCTTACTAAAGCATAATTACTCATCAACATGACTCACATATTATATCATCACACCGCAAAATTATTACAAGGAATCAAGTTTATTTTGTCCAATGATCTTCATGAAAGTTTTTATTATATCACTCTTGAATATCTATCACTTTGGGACTAATTTCATAAGTTGCTTTTGATAGCTCAAACAAATCTAAGTGAAGAACATGAGCATACAATTTTCTTCTCTCAAAATAATTGAAGTGAAGTATGAGAGAATTTCTTAAAAACATTACTAACTCTCAAATAAATCCAAGTGAAGCATGAGAGCATTTCTTCAAAAATAATAAAGCACACCGTGCTAAAAAAGATATAAGTGAAGCACTAGAGCTATTGCATATCTCATAAAGATTTAAGTGAAGCATAGAGAGCTATTCTAACAAATCATGGCATAATTTTGGCTCTCTCAAATAGGTGTGTCCAGCAAGGATAGATGACTTAAAATAAAAAGCAAAACAATCAAAGACTCATATCATACAAGACGCTCCAAGCAAAACTCATGATATGTGACGAATAAAAACATAACTCCAAGTAAAATACCGATGGTCGTTAGAAGAAAGAGGGGATGCCGCTCGGGCATACCCAAGCTTAGTTGCTTGCTTCTCTTTTAGATAATAGCTTGGGATGCAATGGGGCATCCCCAAGCTTAGGTTCTTCTTACTCCTTATTCCTTCATCTATCGTGATCTCACCCAAAACTTGAAAACTTCAATCACACAAAACTTAACAAAACGTTCGTGAGATCCGTTAGTATAACAAAACAAATCACTACTATAAGTACTGTTGCAAACCCATTCATATTTTATTTTTGCATTATATCTACTGTATTCCAACTTTTCTATAGCTTATACCCTCCAATACAAACCATAGTTCATCGAAATAAGCACACAACGCAAAGAAAACAGAATCTATCAAAAACATAACAGTCTGTAGAAATCTAAAAACTTCGAATACTTCTGCAACTCCAAAACTTCTGAAAAAGTTGTAAAACATAGGCAATTTGTATATCAATCTTGTGTAAAAATTTCAGAATTTTATCACGCTTCTTTGATTTTTAACAATTCTGTGACTGGCACACAAAGTTTCTGTTTTTCAACAAGATCAAAGCAACTATCACCCACATGATCCCAAAGGCTTTGCTTGGCACAAACACTAATTAAAACACAAAAAACACAATCATAACAGTAAAAAGACAAAAATAAATTTTATTCATTGGGTTGCCTCCCAACAAGCGCTATCGTTTTATGCCCCTAGCTAGGCATAATAATTTTAATGATGCTCACATGAAATATAATAATTGAAACACAAGGAGAGCATCATAAAACATGTGACAAACACATTTAAGTCTAACATACTTCCTATGCATAGGAATTTTATAAGCAAACAAATTATCAAGGCAAGCAAAAACTAGCATATGCAAGGAAGAAGAAGGAAACAATAGCAATCTCAACATAACGAGAGGTAGTTTAGTAACATGAAAATTTCTACCACCATATTTTCCACTCTCATAATAATTACATGTGGGATCATAATCAAATTCAATAATATAGCTATCATATAAAAATTTCTCTTCATGATCCACATGCATAAAAGTTTTATAATATTCCAAGATAGTGGGATTAACATGAACTAAAGTCATGACCTCTCCAAACCCATTTTTATCAAAATTTTCACAAGATTGAACACTCTCTAAATATGTGGGATTATTTTTACCTAGAGTTGACACTCTTTCGAACCCACTTTCAATATTATTGCAAACATATTCATCATGAGGCTTAAATAAACTATCAAGATCATAAGAATCATCATCACCCCAATCATGATCATTGCAATAAGTAGTGGACATAGAAATGTTAGCATCCCCAAGCTTGGGGTTTTGCATATTATTAGCATAATTGACAGTAACAGAATTTCTAATAACATCACTGCAATCATGATTTTCATCCAAGGAGCTATCATGAATCACTTTATAAATTCCTTCTTTTAACACTTCATCACAATTTTCAGATTCATGAATCTCAAACAAAACTTCATAAAGATAATCTAGCGAACTCAATTCACTAGCAATTGGTTCATCATAATTGGATCTCTTTTAAAGAATAGCAAGTGGATGAGGATCCATATCAATAGATTTTTAGCAAGCAAAGATGCAAGAAAATAGAACACACATGGCAACACAAGCAAACAAAATATCTAATGAGAAAAAAAGCAAACGAAAAAGAAGGCGAACAAAAAGGCAATTTTTTGTGAAGTGGGGGAGATGAAAATGAGAGGCATATGGCAAATAATGTAAAATGCAAGGATATGTGATTTGTGATTAGGAACCTAGTAGATGTTGATGATGTCTCCCCAGCAACGGCGCTAGAAATTCCTTTTGATTGCGGCTAGTGCTACATCGGTTTTTCCCCAAAGAGGAAGGGATGATGCAACACAGCGACGACAGGTATTTCCCTTAGTGATGAGACCAAGGTTATCGAACCAGTAGGAGAACCACGCAAAACTACGTAAACAACACCGGCACACAAAGAACAAATACTTGCAACCCGACGTGTTAAAGGGGTTGTCAATCCCTTTCGCGTAACGGCGCCAGAAATTGGCAAACGGACGTGAGAAAGTTGTAATAGATTGATAGATACAAATAAAAGCAAATAAAATTCAGCGAGGTATTTTTGGGTTTTTGATAATATAGATCTAAAAATAAAAGATGCAAATAAATAAATAAGGGCAAATAGCAAAATATATCTGAAAGTATATGATGAGAAAATAGACCCGGGGGGCGTAGATTTCAGCAGTGGCTTCTCTCGAGGAAAATAGCATACGGTGGGTAAACAAGTTACTGTTGGGCAATTGATAGAACTTCAAATAGTTATGATGATATCCAGGCAATGATCATTATATAGGCATCACGTCCAAGATTAGTAGACCGACTCCTGCCTGCATCTACTACTATTACTCCACACATCGATCGCTATCCAGCATGCGTCTAGTGTATTAAGTTCATGGAGAAACGGAGTAATGCAGTAAGAACGATGACATGATGTAGAGAAGATCTATTTATGTAGAAATAGACCCATCTTGTTATCCTTAATAGCAACAATACATACGTGTCGGTTCCCCTTCTATCACTGGGATCAAGCACCGTAAGATCGAACCCATCACAAAGCACCTCTTCCCATGCAAGAAAAATCGATCTAGTTGGCCTAACTAAACCAAAGATTCGAAGAAGAAATACGAGGCTATAAGTAATCATGCATATAAGAGATCAAAAGACTCAAATAACTTTCATGGATAAAAACATAGATCTGATCATAAACTCAAAGTTCATCGGATCCCAACAAACACACCGCAAAAAGAGTTACATCAAATATATCTCCAAGAGCTATTGTATTGAGAATCAAAAGAGAGGGAGGAAGCCATCTAGATACTAACTGCAGACCCGTAGGTCTACAATGAACTACTCACGCATCATCGGAGAGGCACCAATGAGGATGATGAACCCCTCCGTGATGGTGTCTAGATTGGATCTGTGGTTTCTGGAACTTGCGTCAGCTGGAATTGATTTTTGTCGAGTCCCCTAGGGTTTCTGGAATATTGGGTATTTATAGAGCAAAAGAGGTAGTGCGGGAGGCGGCTGAGGTGCGCACAACCCACCTGGGCGTGCCTGGGCCCCCAGGCGTGCCCCGGTGGGTTGTGCTCCCCTTGGAGCCCCCTTGAGGTACTTTCTTGTCCCATCATGTGTCTTCTAGTCCAGAAAAATCACCAAAAAGTTCCGCTGCGTTTGGACTCCGTTTGGTATTGATTTCCTACAAAGTAAAAAACAAGCAGAAAACAGCAACTGGCACTAGGCACTATGTCAATAGGTTAGTCACAAAAAATGATATAAAGTTGCTATAAAATGATCGTAAAACATCCAAGAATGATAATATAATAGCATGGAACAATAAAAAATTATAGATACGTTGGAGACGTATCACAGAGCTCCCACTCACTTTCTTGTACATACAGGCTTCACCATAAGTCTGTATAAAACCATATGCTTTGATCACCTCATCTAAGCGTATATTCCAACTCCGAGATGCTTGCACCAGTCCATAGATGGATCGTTGGAGCTTGCACACTTTATTAGCACCTTTAGGATCGACAAAAACTTCTGGTTGCATCATATACAACTCTTCCTCAAGAAACACGTTAAGGAATGCACGTTTTGACATCCATTTGCCAAATTTCATAATCATAAATTGCGGCAATTGCTAACATGATGTAGAAAATCTCATCATAGTCAACCCCTTGAACATGTCGAAAACCTTTTGCAACAAGTCTAGCTTTGTAGACAGTGATATTACTGTCAGCGTTCGTCTTCCTCTTAAAGATCCATTTATTCCTTATGGCTTGCCGACCATCGGGCAAATCCACCAAAGTCCACACTTTTTTCTCATACATGGATCCTATCTCAGATTTCATGGCATCAAGGCTCATCATAGTTTCTTCATAGTTCGTAGGTTAGCTGTTGTCCAACAACATGACTGTCGTACCACTTTGGTGCGGAACATGTTCTGGTCGACCTTCGAGGTTTAGTAGTAACTTGATCGGAAGTTTCATGATCATCATCATTTGCTTCCTCTCTGGTTGGTGTAGGCATCACGAGAATAGCTTTCTATGATGTACTACTTTTCGATTCGAGAGAAGGTACAACTACCTCATCAAGTTCTACTTTCCTGCAGACTAAGGCATAGCCTAGTGGTCGGAAGGGGCTGATGCCTTCCCACCCACCCAGGTTCAAGGCATGGTACTTGCAATTTGGGTTTGTTGCACCAATTATACTGTACGGGGTTCCCTCACAGTCTTTCTGTCAAAAAAGTTCTACTTTCCTCCCAATCACTTCTTTCGAGAGAAAATCGTTCTCTAGAAAGGACCCATTCTTAGCAATAAAGATCTTGCCTTTGGATCTGTGGTAGAAGGTGTACCCAATAGTTTCTTTAGGGTATCATATGAAGACGCACTTCTCCGATTTAGGTTCGAGCTTATCAGGCTGAAGCCTTTTGACATAGGCATCACATCCCCAAACTTTAAGAAACGAGAGCTTAGGTTTCTTAGCAAACTACAGTTCACACGGTGTCATCTCAATGGATTTAGATGGTGCCCTATTTAACGTGAATGCGGCTGTCTCTAATGCATAACCCCAAAAAGATAGTGGAAAATAGGTAAGAGACATCATAGAACGCATCATATCTAATAAAATACGGTTACAACGTTCAGACACACCATTAAGCTGTGGTGTTCCAGGTGGCGTGAGTTGTGAAACAATTCCACATTGTTTTAAATGAAGGCCAAACTCCTAACTCAAATATTCGCCTTCGCGATCAGATCGTGGAAACTTTATTTTTTTATGATGATTCTCCACTTCACTTTGAAATTCTTTGAACTTTTCAAATGTTTCAGACTTGTGTTTCATTAAGTAGATATACCCATACCTACTCAAATCATCTATGAAGGTTAGAAAATAACGATACCCGTCGCGTGCTTCAACACTCATCGGACCGCATACATTGGTATTTATTATTTCCAATAAGCATTAGCTCGCTCCATTGTTCCAGAGAACGGAGTTTTAGTCATCTTGCCCATGAGGCATGGTTTGCAAGCATCAAATGATTCATAATCAAGTGATTCCAAAAGTCCATCTGCATGGAGTTTCTTCATGCGCTTTACACCAATATGACCTAAATGGTAGTGCCACAAGTATGTTGCACTATCATTATCAACTTTACATCTTTTGGCATGAATATTATGAATATGTGTATCACTACGATCGAGATTCAATAAACCATTTACATTGGGTGTATGACCATAGAAGGTTTTATTCATGTAAACAGAACAACAATTATTTTCTGACTTAAATGAATAACCGTATTGCAATAAACATGATCTAACACTACAAAAAAATACACTTCCGTGATGATACGTATTTTTCATAGTAGGTCATGTTTTCTGTCATGCATGTACATCCATGACGATTTTATGACAGAATCAAGACAGTCATACCTGTGCTGTCGTAGAAGTGTTCCATGACATTACCAAAATTATCATCACGAAAGTGTCCACTTCCATGACAATAAATCGCGCGTCATAGAAGTGCTTTCGTCAAGGGTGACTGACACGTGGCATCCACCGTAACGGGTCACCGTTAAGCTATCGGGTTCTGTTTTGGTTCCGATAACCCGTTAACAGCCCGGACCAATGGGGATTTTCCACATGTAAAATTCTCATTGGCTGGAGGAACCATGTGCCGGCTCACCGTTGGGACATATGTCATCCACTCATTGGACAGGAGGCGCCTATGATAGGTCGACACGTGGCACGGCCCAACAGTGGCCCATTCCGGTGAAAAAGGCCGGCCCAGTAAGAATTAGCAGGCCGGCCCATATAAGGCCTACTTGTGTCAGGTCCATTTAAGCCCACGGTCCATACGAGATGTGCCAATTCGGCCCGTCAATGGCCCGTTAACGATTTGAGACCATTGCAGCCCATCGTCAGTTCGAGCCCGTTAATAGCCCACTATATATTTGGGCTCAATATCGGCCCGATGTGGTTACAGCCTGTTAACGGCCCATTCAAGGGATGGGCCAATTTTCAGGATGTACATCTTTCGGCCTTTTAGCGACCCATTTAAGTGTTGGGCCAATTTCTGGCCCGGTGTGTCTTTCAGCCTATTGGCGGCCCATAAATGAGTTGGGCCATTTGCAGTCGGACCTGAGTTTTGGCCTTTTAACGGCCCATGCTCTTCATGGTCCAATACCAACCTGGTTTCTCTTTCGGCCTGCTAAAGGCCCACAACACAGTTGGGCCATTTACAGTACGACCTGACTTTCGGCCTCTTAGAGGCCCATGCTCTTCATGGTCCAGTACGAGCCCGCTGTCTCTTTTGGCCTGCTAAAGGCCCATAGTATAGTTGGGCCATATGTAGCCCAACCTTAGTATCGGCCTGTTAACGGCCCGTGAACTCAAATGGGCCCACCTGTTGCCCGCTTCGATGTCGGCCTATTAACGACCTGGGAGGTAAGAGGGCCGACCATTAACTTTCGGCTTGGTAACGACCCATTAACTTAATGGGCCCACTAAAGTTCATACATGTCTTTAGGCCCAATTAGATAATTTGAGCCCATTACGACGAGCAATTATGCACAAGACCAAAACTGATCAAGCAAAGGTACGGCATACAGGAAAAAACGTTGCACATCCAGCATATATTACAGGAAATTACATCCACTGGGCAATCAAGGATTGATGCCAGTGCAAATAAATGAACAGAACCTAACGATCTACAACATCACAATCTGCAACCTCAGCGCGGATGACACCGATAAGCATGTGGGCAAGTTCTTGCTGCTTTGCTACACTGTCTCCAAAAACATTGATCAGTTGTTGTTGCGCACGAATGTGCACTTCTGATTCCTCCACCATTTCCATCATTGCTTTAGCCATTAATTGGTTCACAAAAATATATTTTTTCCGTTGCATTCGAGACAGAGGAAACTGAACAGATTCATATGGCGATTTTGGCAGGCTTGTATTATTGATAGTGGAGAGTGTCTCGACCAATGCATCATAACATAAATTTGGAGGGGAACCGAACAGATTAATCAAGAGTTATTCCCATATTACCTGGCCTAGATTTATTGGAAAGAAACAATGGGGTTGCCTTGCTATTTTCAAAGTTTGTCTTCTTATCTTCAGCAGCCTGCACCAAATTAACACACTAGCATTGCTATCATTGGCCAGGTCAGATAATAGGAAAGCAACATTGACACAACGAACGTTTGGGCAACCCGACCACACCAGCCTACATCAAATTAACACAATATGGCACAGCTATCATCAGCTAGGTAAGGTAATACGAAAGCAACATTGACACAATGAATGAATGGGCAACCAGAGCAGCACTACAATTTAGTAATGTGCATGATATGAGATAGTACACTCATGCAGCTCAGTATGCAAAACTAGTAGGCAGTTTTCCTTACAAAAATAAACATTGTCGCCTTTAACATTTTGCTACAACTAATTTTAGATCAGATAAAGGTTGGATTCATGCCGATTAACAAAATACATGCTGATGTAAAAATATAGTGATATACAACAGGTACTTACATCAGCATTGGAGCACAGAGAATTCCCGCAAGATACTTTCCTCGAATACGATCCCAATGGAGGAAGTCTTCTATCGTTTAACCTTATTTTCTAAAAGAGAGATGGGTAAGAAACATGTTGAAAATATTATCAGAATGCTATAAAATTTATGATGCGAGGATACACACATGCTTCTTAGAATGGAGTTGACATATTTTTGCTGGACTGGAGCGGACTAGTTCTTTGGCCACTGGAATCTGCTTGTTATCAGTGGGAGTTGGGTTTCTTTGTGCTAGAGCAGTATCTATGAAAACTGGAGTTGGTTTATTATCTCCTGGCATTTGGATCTTTTGCAAAGACCTGGTTTGTAACCCTTCAGATTCTAACATAGCCGTCTTCCCCTTGCATGCCTTATATAGAAGAGTGGTGCTTCAATTATAAAACATGCTACATCAGAGATGGAATAGGTACTGAAGAATAGAAAGGCATGACATATTGACATGTATTCCCTCCATCCAGAAATAAATGGATGGGTCTAGGCGCATTTCAGTTCTAGATACATCCAGTTTTATCCATTTCTGCGACATGTAATCCGAATGGAGGGAGTATGATGTAAGAGCTAGGGATACGACATGACAATAGTGTAAAAAACACTACTTGAATGTAAAACTGTATGCTAGTGGAATACATACAGAAAAACACTAAGGGAACATATGCATGTATGATTGGGAAACTAAGATGGCATTGCAAGAGACCACTAGAACAACACTTGAATGTAAAAAAAGAACATGGTATGGTAGACAGATGAAGTACATACTGATGAATAACAATGCATAAGATATTCAGAAGCATGATGTCCAAACTAAGTAGATAGCATTGCGATAGAGTAGAATGACAGTACTTGAATTTGAAAACATGTTATCATGAATGGAATAGGTACTAAAAAACAGGAAGGCATGCCATATTTACATGCGTGATCAGCAGGCTAAGCACAAGGCATCGCAACAGAGTAGATGCACTCCAGGACATTATATGCATGATGTACCCATATCAAGGGCCAAGTTAGCGCAAGGACCTCGTGGGGTGAATAGGATTCATTATCTTTCTGCAAGTCTCGTGAAGAACTGCCTTTACATGTTCCATCATATTGGGTATCATTGACGTCAAGTTTGTCGGCCGTTACATTGCTCCGTGAGGTTCTTGTGGATAAATCAGTGTGTGCAATTATATCTGACATGCATGGACGATAACTGGTAGTTAGATTTATGTAATGAGTGCCTGTAGGAGATGACATAAATAGTAGGACTGGGGTTAACTAGCAGCAACAGGTCTCAAAAACTGAAGGGAGAACACAGATGAAAGCTACAGAATATGTATCGTTTGTACTCGAGATTAACTAGATGGCAAACAAAAGTATTAAAGAACAACATAGGTAATACTAGAAGTGGTATAATACTATAATCACCAGCCTGTGGGATAGCATTGACTGATGGATGATAACTATGGAACAGTGTTACCTAAAGAACAAGTCTCTTAGCTGAACTATGGAACATCGTTAACTCCTGAACAAGACCCGTAAGAGATCAGCATGAATATACAGTGAAATGTGATAATCTATTTTCCATGCTTAGATGAATAACAAAGCCATAAATGTTGCACACAAGTAAGATGATGGTACAACCTATCTGGCCGCCATCCATAGGAGTGAGCATCATGTGCTGACTTGTCGATGGCCCTGCAGTTGTTGTGGCTGTCCATGTCGGACACGCGCATTCGATGCAGGGAACTGTTGAGTGGGGACTATAGCTCCCTTCTGGTGTATGCTTCCTTGTTGGAGCAGCTGCGGTGAGTCGGAAGACGGTGTGGCTGAAGATGCAGAAAACGCATAATGTTAAGAACAACGCATCTCTCTGATCTGAAGAAATACCCTAAGAGATTAACAGCAAGGTATGAGAGTGGTCACACGTCTGTTGACTGAAGACTAAATTGGGGTCACACGATTTTATTTTATTTTGGTACTGTCTGATCTACGTCGGATGGCATGATGGCCGTCTTGTGCCTCCCGGCTGACACTGTCCGGAATCTTCCCTGAAGAGCCAGCGACCACCAGCAGAGCAGCCTGCCTCCACCGTCCGTGGCCCCGACCAAAACCCCACTCCCCGCCCCACCGCACTGCCGTGGTTGCGCCGCCCCCGGGCCAATCCACAAAGACTCGCCGTCATCCAGATACGGCGGTGGTAGTACCTTCAACCAACACAACTCTAAGATAGCCATCTAGCGCTACTTCCGCGGCGAACTTGCGCCCCCGTGTGGCACCCCGGCTCAGAGAAACCGGAATGCCCCGTATTCCAGCCCAGAGATCGAGGAAAAGTCTCTGGAATACGGCACTGCTTGACATAGAACAAATCAGCTCTTATTACAAGAATAATAATACAAGGGTCTGATGTTACAAAGAAGCACATCAGCACGGCGACACTACGCCTGTGATACTACACTTGCTCTATGCTAGCAGCAGAATAACTCGTAGCAGCAGAATACTTCTAGCAGCGGAACAACGACGAAGGTGGTGAACTCCACTCTGCAGGGACTCTGGTTGGGACACGATCTAGCTCGCACGAACGGGAACCACAACAAGAAATCAAGCAATCACGGCATCACCTGCAATCTGGCATGACACGCCAGGTCAGTACATTGAATGTACTTGCAAGCTCACAACAACCATAAACATCAAGGCAAGACAATAACATAGCATTAACAGGTTAATTAATTAACAACTACCATGATGAAGCAACTACTGAGCATGGTATGAAGCTGATACAATACTGATAAATCACCATCTCAGATCTCCATAACCATATCTCTCTTGGCTAACCGGCCAAGCAATATACCATCTCGATCACCTCGTGATCGAAACCAAACGGTGATCATTCCGGCGATCACAACCCTGACCAACACTTGGTCTTAAACGGTGATCTTTCCGGCGATCACAAACCTGACCAACACTTGGTCTCAAACTGTGATCTTTCCGGCGGTCACAACCCTGACCAACACTTGGTCTCCAACATCATCATCAACATCCTGCCAATCTGCACTGCTCAAAAAATCAACATATACATCACCTATAAGTCATTCCGTCATGTGAGTGTTGATCGAACGGTGTGACCTAGTACGAACCCATGCCCATGACCGAGGACGCGGCTATCGATAGATTTAAATACACACACTCTGCAGAGGTAGCACACTTTACCCACACCATGGAATCCATGGCCTAGCGCTCCCATTCGGGTGGACCAACGGCATTCTGACAAAACCGATCTACTGCCATGACACTCTCCCGGCCACTCTGACTCACTCCCCACTCGGCTGGTCCTGGGTGGCCCCGTGTCTACCAAAGACACAACGACCACCGTCATGGCCAAAACATAAACTGTCCCACACGGGGATACACGCGCGCAAAATCCAACTACGAGCACACAAGGCTTATGTCCACTTACCTGATCAGGGTAGCGTGCGCCCATAACCTTCCCTCGTTGGAGGCACCGGTGAGAGGCACGGCAATATCATCGCATTAGGGCCTTCCCATAAAGGCAAATGTGGTTACACTGGAGAAAGCCCGGTTCGGTGGCACCTGACCAACTTAATGACGGAATTTATCCCCAAAAATATAACTATGATGACCGATACTCCGATATCAACTATCAAACTATAATCCAAGTCATAGCAATATCCCACAAATAATCCAAGGCTTAATATCGTCTTACCAAAATACTCCGAGGACAGCATAACACTACTATCATGATGAATCCAAGAACGATAAGACTACAACTCAAATATCAAGAACTAACTATCCAACTATGATCCACATGCAAGCATCATCTCCAACATCATACTCCAAAACATGATATCATCTAGCATCATGATGGAAATAACACTGGCCACTAATAATCCAAAGGCAACATGATATCCAAAGTAATACTCCAAAATAATCCCAGATACCATCATGAAAATAATCATAATAGCCACTAAGAATCCAAAGGCACATGTCATCCACATAATCATCAAAATATAAGTCCTAGAAGTCCAAGCAATATCATGGCAATAGCAAGATCAAAACAATACTCCGAGAATGCCATGAACAAATCACAAGTAGCTAGAACAATATTTTAAACAAGTTTAAATAAAGAAACCATGTCACTGCATTGCAATCATGCAAATGGAGGGTGTGGCTTGCCTGGGTGGAAGAAATCACCGGGAGAAAGTGCGAGAAACTCGCGGAAAGAATCGCCGGAAAACGTACTCTCTCAGAGGGGACTGATTTGGTGCAATTGCAAAATGGTCATTTTCAGAATGTCAAAACATGGTGAAAATGGTTCCATCGGAACGGGCTTGACGAAACAAAGAAGTGGGCTTTGGAATCACCTGATTTGGAGTTGGGAGTAAAAAGATATAAGGGTTTTTCTGCTAGGGACCTATCTATAATGAAATCATCACAAACAGGCCCTCGGCTGGAAAAACAAAATGCGCCTTTCTCAGAAATACGCTTTCCAGAGAGGAAAGCGCATTCTGGACCAAAGAAGGAGCGGAGTACGCATTCGACAAGGGAAAGCGTACTCCCCAGGAGTACGTCTCCAATTATCCACGTCAGCGGTGGCGGGACTGGGCCTTGGTCTCGCTGACAAGCGGGGCCCGCCGCCTCTTCTCTCTCCTCCTGGCCTTCTCCTTCTTCTGCCCCGACGCGGCACGTAGAGCAGAGGAGAGGCCGCCGGTGCCGGCGCTCGCTCCGGCCACTCGGGCCACCTCCGGCGGAGCTTGGACCGCCGGAGTGCTCAGGACGGCGAGGCGGACCTGTCCCTCCACCACCCGAACGTCAGGGAGCATCGGGCAAGTCGGGACCATGGTCGTGGCGGAAGGGAGCTGCGGGCGTCAACGGGCTCGCAACCACGGGTGGTTCGGCAAAGCGGGGAGGGGCTGGGGAGGCTCGGGGGTGGTGGTGGAGACCTCTGGTGGTGGTGGAAGGCAAGGAGGGGGACGGCGTTGAGTGAATTTAGCCGAGCGTGGCCGGCGGCCATGGCGGCAATGGTGGTCGTGGAGGGCGGCTCGAGCTCGGGGAAGTGGTCAGGGGAGGCTAGAGGAGGTGCAGGAGGCCAGTGGTGAAGCAAGACGGGGTCGGGGTGGCCTTATATAGGCGGGAGAGGGGTGTGCCGCGCTGTCGTCGCCGCGGACGCGTGCACACGCGCATGAGCTCGGGGGGTAGACGACGGGGAGGAGCAACGGGCAGGCTCACGGGACGGAGGAGGCCAAGAGGGACAGGAGGAAACAGACGGGACGAGGGAGGCCGAGGCTGCGTGCTGCCGCTCGAGCTCGGCCAACTCTCTGGCGAGCTCAGCGAGCACGGGAGGGCACGGGGAACACGACGAGGGCACGCTGGCAACGATCACGGGGAGGTAGACGACGCCGGGGAGCAGAGGAAACGACTGAAACAAGCTCGGAGCCAAACGGGGCACAGTGGTCCCGTGGGCGTGCGTCGGCGAGCGTCGACGAGGAAGTTTATGGAGGGGAGATGGGTCTAGGGGAACGGCGACGACGGTATGCAGCCACTGGACATGCTCACGAGCTCTAAGACAACGAGAGGGAGCGGTGCCAAAGCACAAACGGTGCTCTGGACACGCCACAGCGCACAGAGCACGTAAATGTGCATGCCAGCTGCGCGGTCACCACACGACATGGCACGGGGATGGCTGTAGAGGATGGCAGACTATGTCTGGGAGCTAGTCCTTCTAGGGTGGATCATTTATGATGCCATGGCTTGATCTGGGGTGCTACGGTTAAATGGTAACTAAGCTCTGAAGTTTACTGCATCAAACTTGGCAGAGCACTGCTGATCAACAGGAAAATGATTGGGTCAAATGGTGTTGTCTGGGATGATTAACTACGGAAGGATTATGATCCTGGAGGTTTTGGAGCATAATGGAGCACAAACTAATATAGTTGCTGTGTAACCCCAAAATTAGTCCAGAATCAAGATTTGGATGATGCACTCACACGGTGTTATGGAATGGGACACAACTTGGCAAACCCTAATGATTTGGACATAAAAGAATGCCCAAGGAGTTTGGGAGCAACTAGGAAAATATAAATGACACTTCCTTCACAAAGTGCCATTTAGGGCAGGATAGAAGAATAATTATTGGGGAATTATTTTTGAGCTAGGACAGGAAAGTTTGGGCATATTTGAGGAACATATGACCCAAAGGAATTTTAAGAATTATATGGGAGTTTTTGGATGGACAGAAATATAGGTTGCTTCACAACCTAGGGCAATTGAGGTTATTCCTTTAATGAAAAAGGAATTTTCCCCAAGAAAAGAATATTGGGATTTGGGCTAGGATGGGAATGGCATGACCTTGGGAAAGATTCGAGGATGATGAGCCACTTGGGAGAAGAATTGAAGATGATTTCCCAAGTGACAAGGCCATAGAACCACTCCAAAAAAGAAAAACAGAGCAAAAACCAAATAAATCAAAAGAAAAAGAAAAGGGCCAAAATCCAGGCTGTTACACCCCGCACCCTTACGTTAGACACCAGCCAACCGACAGCCTAGGAGCTCCGCCGCCTCAAGGGGTGCTGCTTCCCATGGGAATCGATTGGCCCAGAATAAAAATTCAGACAACTGATGCCTAAATAAAGTGATTTGAGATGAGGGTGCGACCTATCTGGCGGCCCGGTGAAGTAGGCAGCTCTAACTGCCAAGTCGGTGAGGCCGGCACGGTTGCCTGGCTACCGGCGGCAGGGAAGCAGAGATGTCGCGACGGTCGACGGCTATGGGGAAGCAGCGCCGGGGCTCTAGACGGATCCGAAGTTGGAGCCGCTCCGGCGCCGTGAACAACAACGGGGGTGAATCAGCTCCGGTACGGTTCACGTGGCCGTCGTCGAGGCAGCTCCAGTAGCACGGAGTAAGAGGCGCACGGCCCAGTGCACGATGGCAAATGGACAGTGTATCCGGCATTAGGGAGGAGGGCGGCTGTGAATTTGGTGCGGTGGGGGCGCCTGGAGGAGGGGCTGAGGTTTCGCAGCTCGGGAGAAGGGAGCTTACGGGGAGAAGGTGATTTGGCGCCCACGAGGTATGAATGGGGAATTGGGAGGGGAGTGGAACCATGTCTTACGGACGCATTTGTCTGAAATGTGGGGGGGGATTACAGTTCTACCCCTGCCTTTAGGCTTCTCGGCTTGGGTCTGTGTACTAAGGGTCGGGGATAGTAGAGTAACTTTGCTTCTCCTAAATAGTGGGCGCGAGCGATTTCGGGCGAGGAGGGCGTGTTTTGAAATATAGTGGGCGCGAGCGATTTCGGGCAAGGAGGGCGTGTTTTGAAATATAGTGAGCGCAAGCGATTTTGGGCGAGGAGAGCGTGTTTTGAAATAGTGGGCGCCAGCTATTTCGGGTGAGGAGAGGGTGTTTTGCCGACCATGGTTTATGAATTATTCGGCACATGTCATTTCGGCCGAGGAGAAGGCGCGCTTGGATGAAGTTACGAACCTACCCTCGATGTACAACGGGCCAATTGATGCGTGTCCCACATAGGCCAGTAATTTCGCGTCTCCCATTTATTTGCTCGGGCGAATTCCACCGAGCAGAGGGTGTTTAACGGTTCATTCAAATTTTGGGAGAACGAGCATCCACGTCTACCTTACCAAGTCGATTCGAATCAAATTTTGAAATATTAGGTTGCCACTTCTTTTTTAGATAGAGAGATGATGCTCGGGAGTAATGTGTTTTTACATGCCCGTTGCTAACGATTTACTATATGACGAATAGTTGACCCACTCAAAAATGGGAATCAAACCCAAAATGAAATATCTCGATTCAATGAAATAGCTCGTTCACCAGGTCAAAATAGTGAACTAAATCCAAAATTGAACACCTCAATCGAGTAGCATGTTGTACAATATTATAGTACTCCATGAACATGTTGAAAGTCAAATTAATGAACTTGTTTGATATACGCATATCTCCGTTCATGTGTGGATTGCAGACAACATGTTCTCCAATTTAAATATTTGAATGCAAGTTTATATCGAAACATGGTTTATATCAGTCTTTGATGCATAAAATGTGACCTCCCCCTCTCCCGGACTCCTGCTCTCTCTCTCTCTCGTCGAAAATCTTCAATTCTGTCGCACGCATCCAACACACAAACCTTGTTGGTCCCTCTCCACTACAAAAAAAGACACATCCGTGACATTTTGGGCTGAACGAATTTTTTTTCTGTCATACATATGACACTTCTATGACGATAATTCTGACAAAACCCGGTATCATCATAGATGTGGTGGGATCCTACTTCTATGACAAAAAATCATGATAGAAAATGGGCTTTTCGTCCTGGGCGTGCCGGAGACGCAGCTGCATGACATTCTTTGGGCCGTCCATGACGGAAAAAACCGTGGTAGAAGCGAGGGCGAGGAAAATTTCGGGGAGTTCCCGGTTACGGTGGGAGGTCGGGGGCCGAGCGATGTGTGTTTATCTCGTACACGTACGCGCGTGTGTGCGAGGCGTTGGCTCTAACTGAACCCGAGCGAGGCGTTGGGCTCTAACTGAACCCGAGCGATTGCACTGCAGGCTACGCGTTACTGAACCCGAGCGATCGATCGATGGCTGTTAACTGAACCCGATCGAGCGATTCCTTCGCTACTGCTGCTAACTGAAGCCGATCGATGCTGCCTCTCGGATGAACAGTGAGCGTTGCGGGGGGGGGGGTTGGATGAACAGTGAGCGGTGGCGTTGCCTCTGGATGAACAGGACCCCGTGGTGTGGTGGAGGGCTGGATGAACAGTAGACGGTGGAGGGGTGCCCGTGGAGGGGTGGTTGAACAGGACCCCGTGGTGTGGAGGGCTGGATGAACAGTAGACGGTGGAGGGGTGCCCGTGGAGGGGTGGTTGAACAGTAGCCGGTGGAGTAGCGCGCGGTGGAGGCTGGATGAACAGGAGCCCGTGGAGGCTGGAGGAGGTCGACGGTAGCCCGTGGAGGCTGGAGGAGGTCGACGGTGGAGATGAACAGTATCCCGTGGAGTCCCGTTTTGCGGTACGCCACACCCCTCCCGATGAACAGGACCCCCGTTTCGACCGTAGGAGGTCCGTTTCGTCCGTTTTGCGGTACGCCACACCCCTCCCGATCAACAGGACCCCCGTTTCGACCGTAGGAGGTCCGTTTCGTCCGTTTTGCGGTACGCCACACCCCTCCCGATCAACAGGACCCCCGTTTCGACCGTAGGAGGTCCGTTTCCTCCGTTTTGCGGTACGCCACACCCCTCCCGATCAACAGGACCCCGTTCCGAACGTAGGAGGTCCGTTTCCTCCGTTGTGCGGTACGCCAGGCCTCGTTTCCATCGCCTGTTCCGTCCAAGCCCTCCCGATGAACACGACCACGCATTCCGTTCCGACCCAGCCGGTTGGCTCCCACGCGTTCCGTTGCCTCCCGATGAACACGACGCATTCCGTTGCCTCCCCATGAACACGACGCATTCCGTTGCCTCCCCATGAACACGACGACGACGCTGTTTCTCCGTTCCGACCCAGCCATGTCAACGAGCCCTCGCCGTACGTATGCGCGAGTAGGCGTTCGAGACCCCGCCCGTATGTACACATACGTGGCCGTATTTTCTTTCTTGCACCCTGGCCGCTGTGCGTACGTGTACATGCTACGTGCGCGCCTCTACTACGACACGTGCGCGCCTCTACATCCACCAGTATATATGTACGTACACGTTCGCGACCAGAATGACAACGCTACGTACGCTTCGACCAGGTGGGTCCCGACTGTCAGGCACTTCCTTGCGTGCGAAGATGTAGCTGGTGGGTCCCAGCAGTCAGGGGGGCGAATCATTTTGTTTTTTTGCCCGGACGCACTTCCTTGCGTGCGAAGGTGTAGCTGGTGGGTCCCAGCAGTCAGGGGGGAAACATTTTTTTCGCGAAATACGGTGGCCCGTCCGGTGGGTCCCCGCTGTCAGGTGGAGGAATAATTATTTTGCGCGTAATAAGGAGGCACTTCCTTGCTGCGGCCGTGGACCCAGCTGTCAGCGTCTCCACGCACAGTACTCTTCCGATGGAAGTCGGTCGTTGACCACATTGACCACGCCGCGCCGAGAGCACCACGGCGGTGGACGACGGCGAGGCCTAGGAAGGGGACGACACGGAGGCAGGGAAGACTCGGCAGTTGTTTCCCACGCGGAGGGGAGTACGACTGTACGAGGGTTTACTGGTTCGTCTGCCGTCGCCGGAGAATAACAGCAGGTGTGGGTGAGTAGAGGGATGGCTAGGCCAGCGATGGGAGTACGGTGGGGCGGTGAGGCCTGCGCGGCAGCACAGCCGGCCGCGGGGAGGAGGGAGCAGGCAGTCCCGCCGGCGCTTGTTTGAGCGGCTGGAGCAGGAAGAGCAGAGATTGAAGAAGCACGACGGCCGTTGGATGGACATCCAACAGTCAGTGCTTGTGCGTCAACCTTTTTTTAGGAAAGCCTCAAATCTGTGGAAAACAGCATACAGCCCATCTGCCATTATTTCTAATAATTTACAGCCCATTTGCTAATTCTTAAGGTTTTTTTGGAGCCCATATTCTTTTTGTTAGCATTACAGCCCATATTGTGGCCACGGTTAAAAAATTATACGAAATTTTGCATATTTCGGTGCGGTCCGAACTGTTTTTAATCCCGAAATTTCGACTCACATTCAAACTGATTTTAAAAATAAATGTATATCAATATAAAATCCAACAAATTCTCCACGCATAAAAATTAATGTAATTTAAAATCTTGAAATGAAAAAAAAGATATTTGAAACTAATTGCCGGTTTGATGTGTTTTAAAAATGTACAGCCCATTTCTCATTACTGATGGGCCATTTTCTCGGCCAGCCGAATGAAAGCTCTCCTCGTCTTGAAAGATTTGCAGCCCAACAGGCCTGACAAAGCGACTTACTTGGCAAATCACAAAAAAACTGGGCTGTGGCCGTGGACCCAGCTGTCAGCCTCTCCACGTACAGTACTCTTCCGATGGAAGTCGTTCCTTGACCACGTTGACCACGCCGCGCGGAGAGCACCACGGCGGTGGACGACGGCGAGGCCTAGGAAGGGGACGACGCGGAGCCGGGGAAGACGCGGCAGTGGAAGCCCGCGCGGAGAGGAGTACGAGGGTTCACTGGTTCGGCTGCGGTGTGAGGCTGCCGTCGCCGCAGGGCCTGGCCAGCGGTGGGAATAGTAGGGGGCGGTGAGGCCTCTGCGGCAGCACAGCCGGCCACGGGAGGCAGGAGCATGCGGCACGACCGGCGCTGCTTTGGGCGGCTGGAGCAAGAAGACCAGAGGTTGAAGAAGCACTACGGCCGTTGGATGGACATCGTACGGTCACTGGAGCTAGAATCGTTCATATTGACTAAGTTGACAAAGCCCTTCGTCCCCGTCAACTTAGTAGGCCCACAAGTCAGCCTCCCACCAAGGTGGGTCCCAGCTAGCCGGGGGAGTATTCATTTTTTGTGCGTAATAAGGAGGCACTTCCGGTGGGTCCGAGCTGACAGCGGGGGGAACGTTTTTTTCGCGAAATACGGTGGCCCGTCCGGTGGGTCCCAGCAGTCAGGGGGAAACGATTTTTTTCGCAAAATACTGGTGGCCCGTCCGGTGGGTCCCCGCTGTCAGGTGGAGGAATAATTATTTTCCGCGTAATAAGGAGGCACTTCCTTGCGGCTGCCGTGGACCCAGCTGTCAGCCTCTCCACGTACAGTACTCTTCCGATGGAAGTCGGTCGTTGACCACATTGACCACGCCGCGCCGAGAGCACCACGGCGGTGGACGACGGCGAGGCCTAGGAAGGGGACGACGCGGAGCCGGGCAAGACGCGGCAGTGGATGCCCACGCGGAGAGGAGTACGAGCGTTCACTGGTTCGGCTGCGGTGTGAGGCTGCCGTCGCCGCAGAATAACAGGGGGTGTGGGTGAGTGGAGGGATGGCCTGGCCAGCGGTGGGAGTAGTAGGGGGCGGTGAGGCCTCCGCGGCAGCACAGCCGGCCACGGGAGGCAGGAGCAGGCGGCACGACCGGCGCTGCTTTGGGCGGCTGGAGCAAGAAGACCAGAGGTTGAAGAAGCACGACGGCCGTTGGATGGACATCGTACGGTCACTGCAGCTAGAATCGTTTATATTGACTAAGTTGACAAAGCCCTTGGTACGTCAACTTTTTTTTGAATGCATGCAGATCAGCTTAGTAGGCCCACAGGTCAGCTTCCGAAACGGTGCGCCCCAGATGTCAGGGGGAGGAATCATTTTTTGGGCGGGTGAAGCTAGAATATCCGAGATTGAAGAAGAAGCACGGCATCCGTTGGATGGACATCCAACGGCCACTGCTGCTAGAACCGTGTGTTGACTATAAGTTGACAAAGCCTTGCATACGCGTCAACTCTGTTTTTTTAGGGGACGCGTCAACTTAGTAAGGCCAGAAGTGTGTGGCAGAGAACTTATAGCCCATTTGAGATTTGTAAGAATGTGTAGCCCATTTTTGAATTCTAATGGAATTTACTACAGCCCATTTACAGTTTGTTAAAAGTACAGCCCATTTCAACCAACCGTTCAAAACAGAATTCAATAAAATTTCCCACATTTTGATGGGATCCGAAATATTTTTATCCCGAAATTTCTAGTCAGATTAAATACAATTTCAATATAAATTTATATTACGTAAAAATCCAACGAAACATTGCGCTCGCAACAATTAATGAAATTAAAATTTTCAATATCCAAAAATAATATTTTATAAAGTAATCACGTGTTTGGTGCATTTTTTTATAGTTACTGCCCAGTTTTTATAATTACATCCCATTTATTATTTCTTAAAGCCCATTTTCTTGTTAAGCCTAATGCATCCCTCCTAGGAAAGATTTGCAGCCCAGCGGGGCGGAGAATAACAACTTGACCTTGCCTGGGTATTCCTAAAAAAAGTATAGCTGGGCTAGCCATTTTCAGCTTGAAAAAAATTAATATCTGGGCTGGATATCTGGCCTGGGCTAGACGGGCCACAGCCCGCCCAGTTAATACCTGCAGCGATGTTTTCGTTGTTGTTCAGAGGAGAAAAATTAATATCTGGGCTAAACATCGAAAAACTCTGCAGTGCTCACACCTCAAAAACACAAATACTGCTCGAGCTGCTTGGTCCCAGCTGTCGGCCGCTTCTTGTGCAATTCTCTCGTTTATTGACTACTACATAGGTTGACAATGGTGTGGGACCGTGATGTCAGGAAACCAGGAGGAAGCAAAATAAATTATAGTTATATATATATATATAATAAGGAGGCACTTGCGTACGTGAGGCTATGGACCTGGTGGGTCCCCATTGTCATCCTCTCCAAGTAAAGTCATCTCCTCGCCCGCGCGCGCTTTCCGCCCGAAACAGTCAGCGCCGCCCGCCCCGCTTCCCGGTGCAGGCGATTGCTCCGCCTTCAAACGACACAAGTGCCGTCCGTCCGTCCATCTGCCGCCCACATTAATGATACGCGGTTGCCGAGGCGGCTACTCCGGCGCCACACGTCCGTCCCTCCGCCCGCCCACCATTGCTATATAAACTGCTGCGCCGGCCATAGCCGCAGTCATCCGCATCCGTTCCCTTTCTCCTGTCCACACCACTACTGCCCACCATGGCTTCCTCGCGCTCCAGCGCTCTTCGGGACGGGCGGACGACGGACCACAAGGAGATGGCAGCCATTGCTGCCGACCGGCTGGCCGGCAGGCAGCCGGAGGACGACGACGTCCCAATGGAGAACATGGTAGTCGACGATCCGGCGCCAACCCCCTCCTCCGCGCCATCCTCGCCGGTGCATTGCACCATGACCATCGGCGAGGCCCGTGCCCAATATATGGACAGGGTGAGGCAGATGCGTGAGGAGCAGTTCCGGGAGGCGCAGGCCGACGCCGCCTACAACCACCATCTCCTCCAGGAGCACCTGCAGGCGGAGGAGCAGATCGCCGCGGAGCGGGCGGAGCAGGAGGCGCTGCTCGACTCGTACCGCTCCGCCCGCAAGGGCCGCCTCGAGCGCTGGCGGTACCGCATGCGGGTGGCGGAGGCTGCGGCCGCCTACAAAGAGGCTAGCAAAGAGGGCGATGAAGCGGGCGAGGCGCTGTTTGGCGAGACCGAGGACGAGGCAGAGGACAATGCCGGCTCCGACGAGTCCCCGCTCCGCTGGCGTCGACGAGGCCCTGCTCCGCCGAGGCCCCGCGGCGCCAACAACGAGGCAGAGGACACCGCCGGCTCCGCCGAGGCCCCGCCCCGCCAACAACGAGGCAGAGGACATCGCCGGCTCAGCCGAGGCCCCACCCTGCCGGCAACGTGGGGGAGGATTTCCACCGCTCCGCTGAGGCGCCGCCCGCCGGCAACGAGACAGAGGACATCGCCGGCTCCGCCGAGGCCCCGCCCCGCTGCCAACGAGGCCGCGCCACACAGAAAACGAGGAAGAGTAGAACACGGTAGGTCGCCGCCGCTCGGGTCCAAGTAAGGCCACCGCTGCTACCCTCCGGTTGAAGCCAAGCTAGGCGGGTTGACCATTGACGGCCGGTTAGCTTCTTGGCGGCGACGTGGAGTCGGAGAGCTGCGCTGGAGAAGAACGCTGCTTCTACTTAACTGCTGGTGCAGTTGGCTGACTGACACGTGGGCCCAACAGGCCACATGTCAGTTACGCAACTGCACCTGCAGTTAAGTCACTGAAGCTTCTGTTCGGCTCAGCGGGACACAGGTGGGTAGCTTCGGTTAATTAATTATACCTCCAGCGCACCCCTTTTTAGTTGAAGAATGTATGAAATGTAATGAAATCCGGCATGTTTATATGAAATCCGACCGTGTATGAATGAATTTATTTCGATTAGTTCGAATTCCTGTATCACTGGCATTGGATGAACATGCAAAACAATACGTACTAGCATTATTCCCAGGGTGATCACCTCGTTTGCAGCAGTTTCACATGTACTCCCTCCGGTCCTTTCTAGTCTGCATACAAGTTTTGTCTGCAGTCAAAGTATCTCTACTTTGACCAATCTTATACAAAAAAGTATGCACTTTCACAATGTGCGAAGTAAAAAGGAACAGAAGGAGTACAAAGAGTTTGAGCAGCTTTTTAGCGTTTCTGTACATTGCAATCAAACACACAGGCCTGGCAATTCATAGAGAACATTCAAAACAATCGATGATTATGCATCTCAGCTACTCACATGTCAGAGGCAATATTTACTTCACAACTAAAGAATAAAGAAAAAATTGATCGACGCTGCTGACAGCAAAGGGCGTCCCATTCGAAAATATCAAACGCATGTCTTGCTAAAATCAATGAGCAAAATTTGACAAGGTTGTCCCATTCCAAAATATCAAATGCCTACGATTGTGGAATGGGCAGGGTTTGCCATCAGTTCGGACATTGACATGGCACCTCGTGCTAAATAAACCAGCTGTTCTTTTTGTGCAGTTCCACCAAAATCAACCAAATTCGCGCGTAGCTTGTATGATTTCGCCCTTATATGTTGCAACGCCTTGAACTTATCGGCACCTCCTTTCTTGTGGTGGAAATGAATGATTCGATGTATTCATGAACATTTTGTGCAGTTCCCATTGAAATCAAGCTGAGCACCCCTGTTTGCACAAATACAAAAAAGTGATTAGTATAAAGCAAACTGTACTATGAATTGACAGTTTCAACAGGCACATACATGGTCCATGTAGAGCACACTTTTAGAAAAATGGAACTCACCAGAAAGAATCCTAGAACAACATTGTACTCGCGCATCACAGCAAAAAAATGGAGATTTGTCAGTCCTTCTGAGCTGAAGTTAGTTTGGTCTTGTGGGGAGTAATGTAACCATCCTTCAACTGCTCCTTGTGAAATATCCTTATCTTACCTCAATGGGATATTACGGTGCACATACAGATTGGAAGTCTTGTCTCCATTTGTGCAGTTCACTAAAATCAAGCAACATTATCGTACAAGTAGCACAACATATGAAAGCACACTGCAGAATCATGTGAAAGAAGGCTAGTACTGACCTCTCATGATGCGGAATTCAAACAACTCACAAGAAGAAGATCTGAACCAAATTCGCCTTAACGGATAGGAAGTAAGATCTCCTCTTGTGCAGTTCCACTAAGATCAAGCAATCAAGCAACGTTGTCGGTGTGACATTTTGGTTGAACTGCACAAAACACTCTTAAAACAAAAGTGTTTTGTGCAGTGCAACAAAAGGTCACAATGGCAACGAGGTGAAGTAGATAACCCTGTTTACACAGAGGTGCAAAGGAAACAATTAGTGGTCAATAACGGTGGATGACACAGAAGCCAACAAAAAGAAGCATCTACCTTATCTAAATGGGAAAGAAAGCAAGACAGTAGCATTTCTCAAACGGTGGCATTGATTAATATTAACATAGAGATTATATTAACAATAAAATTCGTTAAACATGTAATTTGCTTTTAACTGTGGCATTGCATCAATTTTCCAGCGGCATTATTAGAGGGTGTTTGTTTACAGGGACATTTTGGTGTAGGGACTAAAAAAACTCCGTGTCAGTCCCATCTAAACCAAACAGGAGGGACTTTTAGGGACTAAAAGTGGGCATTTGGGACTAAAGAAAGAAGACCCCGAGGGAGTCTTTTTGGGACTTTTTCCAACAGTTGCCCCTGCCACGCATCGCACCTTGTCTCTATTAGTTCATTACTAGGGGTAACATGGTCTTTTAGCATGTCATTTAATAACCTCTAGTCCATGTTTAGTCCCTGGAACCAAGCAGGTAGGGACTAGGGAGTTTTTAACCAAACAGGGCCTTAGATTAACAACAGCTAATGAGTTGCACGGGACAGTGGACGCACCAGCACCATGTGCATCTACCGATGTACTGTGGTCATGCACAGTCTGTTGCAACAAAGAACAAACAACCAAGGAGCATATTTGTGTTGGTCCCAGTTTTGTTATCTTTAGACACCTTTCCCTATGTGAGCGCAGCAAATCTAGTCCTGCTCAAACTCTACAGCCTTGTCCCTTCCTTTCCTTTTTGAACTAGTACTTTCGCCCCTTCCTTTCCTCTTTGAACCACGTCCTAGATTTATGCGATACAACTTTCCCCACTACTTTCCCCCATTCCTTTCCTCTTTGAACCACGTCCTAGATTCATGCTATACAACTTTCCCCCTTCATTTCCTCTTTGAACCACGTCCTAGATTCATGCTATATACAACTTTTCCCACTACTTTCCCCCACTCCTTTCCTCTTTGAACCACGTCCTAGATTCATGGTATACATGCAGCTAGAGCAATGCATGTGGAGTAAGTAAATTATACCTTAAGGTACTTGGGGCGTGGTTCGGTGGGCGACGGGACGGCGGCGAAGAAGAAGGGGTCGGAGGCCCTCCCGCGCCGCCGCTGGGTGGAAAGTGAACAGCTGCGCCGGTAGTCCCTCGCCGACGGCGACAGCGTTAAGCCTCCTTCCCTTCCCGGCGGACGGATCCTGCCGGCTCTTTGAGCAGCAGTGAGGGGAGAGAGAGGCCAACGAAGTCTTGTTTAGATCTGGAGAGGGCGAGAGAGTGTGAAGAGAGCAACTACAAGCGCTGAGGCTCCAGCGGGAGAGGGCGAGAGAGTGTGAAGAGAGCAACTACAAGCGCTGAGGCTCCAGCGTGTATATATATACTGGAGAGAGAGTGTGAAGCGTGCAAACCCTAGAAAACATTTTGACCAGTCAAAGAATCCTCCTGGCACAAATTATGCTCAAGTGTAGTTATCGAACCCGAGACCTCAAGTTTGATGAGCGAACAGGCTAACCAGCTACACAACCCTCCCGTTATGTTCAACGAGAGGGAAATAACCTTTTATACATTCCTGCATTCGTGTGACAAGCATGCCGTGTTTTTTTGTGTGTGTGGGAGTCATTGGGATTTCAATCATAATCGTGTCATGTGGCTTTGGTGGTAAGACTATCCACAGTGGTGCAGAAATAATGCAGCCTTAGTCACCTTACCTCTCTCCACGTAGTACGTTGGGTCCCACCAGTCAGAGGGTGAAACAAACAAATTAATAAGAAAAATTAAAAGCGCCAGCGGTGTATCTTACCTCACACATCTCGCTACTGCTCGGGAACACTGTCCAATTGATCCCTCTGTTCGCTCACGTACTATTTTAAGTGAATCCTTATTATAACATGCACACAAATTTTGGGCACTTGTATTCGACTTAAGTCAGTGTGCCACTGTATCTCATATACTTACTACTCCCTCCGTCTAGGTGTAATAAGTCACGTTAGAAGGTGCAACGGGACCAAGGTGCGTGCGTGTGCGTGTGTGTGTGTGTTTAACAGCATGTGTGTGTTAGAGAGAGCGACAGATCGACCTACTCCTACAGAGAGATGTTGTGTAGTGTACGATTTTAGCCGCGAGAGTCGGTGCATCCTCTCGTTTCCGGGCGTGTCCGGTAGGGACATGCGGACATCTGCCACGCCCGCTCCTGACCAGCCTGGCCCACCCAAAGCCCCTCCATCGCCCGCGCGCGCTTCCCGCCCAAAACGGTCAGCGCCGCTCCAAAGAATCGGTGCCGCATTCATGCCCGGGCAGAGCGGACGCGACCTCTCACTGGCGCAAGAGTGATGGTTGCTTCGTCCGTCCAACTTACTGCTGGGTCTATGTGATTTGACGGCTCATTGGTCTTTATTACTGAGGTGGTAGGACTGCTGGATGTCCCACGCTTTCGGTGAAAGGAGGTACTACTACTAGATTACAATTTTCTCCATTCTTACAGCGGAGGCGTGCAAGAGCAGTGAAAACACGCAGGCTCAGTGATTACATGGCCCACCTCACACTATCACCGTGCGACACCTAATTCTTTACATAGTACTCCCTCCGTTCCTAAATATTACCAGATGAGTCCCCCCGCGTTGCCGCGGAACAGCGGTATATCTCACTGCGCAAATTATCGATTTCATAGAACTAAAAAAAAACTCTATAACCGCATGACAAATGTGGTAGCCAAACTAAATAAACTCCCATCATCATTTAGATCATCCCACATAAGGAAAAAGATCAGCCAACTCCTACTGCATAATGGGATTATATTTTTCTTTTTGACATGTTAATGGGACTTAAAAACTCACTTACATGCATGCTACTGGTGCATGCTTGCATGCAGACATGTTGATGTGATTTAAAACCCACTCACATGCATGTGCCACGGTATTTCTGCATGCTTGCATGTGGCTTAGTGCGGAGCCTCTCAACGTCTAGATCAGATGGCTATTATGGACTGATTTACTTCATCTAACGGCTACATCAATTTTGATTATGTGGCTCAAGGAGAGGCTAGAGAATTCCTAGTAGTGGGGGCTAGCTATTACTAGTAGATAAGTCTTTGTAGAGATTCCACTACATACGGAACAAAATGAATGAATCTACACTTAAAATGCATCTATATACATCCGCATGTGGTTCATGGTGAAATCTCTACAAAGACTTATATTTAGGAACGGAGGAAGTACTAGTATAGTACGTACTGTAATTTATCAGCGAGATAAATTTGTACAATGCTATGAAGCTTCCAGCTTCTGTTACATGTATCTTGCGTCCAAGGTTGCCCGTTGCAACATTTCATCAAATACAAAGGAGACTAACATGCATGCTATTGCATCTCAATGATTGACAGATCATCGCAAATATGTACTCCCTCCGTTCCAAAATAAGTGTCTCAACTTTGTGCAAACTTTAGTACAAAGTTGTACTACTACTAAAGTTGACACTTATTTTGGAACAGAGGCAGCTAAAGAAAAAAACGATCCATGCAGTCCCTAGCCCTTGAACCGTGAACCCTGACCAGGCTTCAATTTGCTGGCAATGTTCGAGCTTCCTAATAAATGAAGTTTGCAACCTTTTGACCATCGGATCATTGTGTAGTTTCACCAAAATCGAGATGAGCATCCCTATGGCAAAGAAATTGAAGAAGCGTGATTAGAATAAGATTACTAGGACTAGTTGATGAGACATAAACTCATCACAAATACAGTACGTAGAAGCCAGTAGAGGTATGATCGGGGCAAAGAAGTAGAGAAATATCCACATGGAGTGATGTGGGCAGCTGGAGCAGTGGTGCAAGCCGGCTGTAAAGGGAGTTGTACCTGAGGGACGTAGCACAACCTTGAGGAGGGCGGCGGGAGGCGGCACTGCCCACGTCGCGACAGTGAGCAAGGGACGAAGGCAACCTCACCGGCTTTGTGAGAGAGAACGGCGGGGACCCCTGACCGGGACGTGCCGACAGTGGGTTTTCGCCGTCGGCGACGGCCACCGCATCTACACTAAGCATCCACCCCTTCCCCAAGCGGATGTGATCCGCCGGGATGTTAGAGATGTGGCCACAGTCGTTTTGTGCGAGAGAGTGTGAAGAGAGCAACCCCAGCAAGCAACCGTGTAGGCTGGCCCATCCTGACTATGTATATAGTGGAGCGGTTTCCTTTTCTCTCCATATGAACCTATCATATTGCGTACGTGCCACTGAAGAAAAAAACTTATTTATAAATGATGCGGCACCTACTACTCGTTCTCCTATAACCTTGCGCTTGACATCTCCAAAATATTAACCTTGCGATTGGCTCTTCGCGTCTTCGGGAAGTCGAGCAATAATGGTAGTGCAGTATATATCGTTCTGGCTATATGAGACCGAATGAATTGCTGCACGTCCACCACGTGGGCGAGGGTCGAGGGGCAAGGGAGAGTGCTACATACGGAGCAAAATGAGTGAATCTACACTCTAAAATACGTCTATATACATCAGTGTTTGGAGTATGTACTAGTAGTTCATATTGAAATCTACTAAAGGACATATATATTCCAAACAATATGATATAATCTCTATAACCAAGGTAGTAGGGACGAGGAGTAAACGGAGGGAGTAGTAAATTTTTCTCCTTGTCCTGCGAGCCACCGCGCGCATGGGCGAGGGAGCGGGCGTAAGGCGGAGCAAGCTTCACCTCATCCTGCGAGCCACCGCGCCCGTGGGCGGGGGAGACGGCGTAATAAGCAAGCTTCTCCTTGTTCTACGAGTTGACGGGACACATCAAAAGTACTCCAGTGTATAGAGCCTTGCTTCTAAGGTAGGCCCCACATGGTTTGCCTCTTTTTTTAACATAACACGTCAAGTCGCAATTTGTTTGTTCACCCGTGGTAGACGATCCTCCCTCCACCAAGTGGACAACCAGTACACGTGCCAAATTACCACGTGGGCTGCCTTTTTTGTACAGAAATGAGCTCCACCATGTACCGCGCGGGTGTGGTTGGGAAAGAGACGGGAGTACGTGCGCCGTGCATGCACCTCTTCTCTTCGTGCACGTCCCCCACCTACGTGGGTGTGTGTGAGAGATACAAACCGTGTTCGTGAGTGTTTTTTGTTTTGGGGTGGGGGGTGGGGTGGGGGGTTGATTTCATGAATTATTTTGTGGGAATATGTGTCGATGACATCTCAAACAAAATTTTGCATGCAATGTGTGTGAAATGGAGGCCTATCCATATCATACATAGAGGGTCGGGCAATCCACGAGAAGAGAGGGAGGGGTCACAGCTATCGATAGAGTCGAAGAGAGGATCAAGTGGGTGGGTGCGAGATCGATGAAGAGAGCCATCGAAATTGTGTGTGTGTGCAAGTCAAAGATATAGGGCGACTGGCCTACCGGAACGTTAGAGGGCACATGCCAAGTTTGTGTGTGGCAGGGAGACATGACTAGAGCGCTCGATGT
>NC_057799.1:481184612-481185467 GCF_018294505.1 Triticum aestivum
GTGGGGGGAGGGGTAGGCAGAGGCCTAACTATAGAGGTAGAACGACTCGTATATGTGTTGAGAAGGAGAGACCCAGCTATGTCTTGAGGGAGATCGGTCGACATCCATACATAACTGAAGGACGGGAAATATGATGGGACAGAGAGAGAGAGAGGAGAGAGAGAGGGAGGGAGAGGGGTAGAGTGCTGGATGGGTGATGGAGTTGCTTCTCGAAGATGGTGGGAGAGGCCTACTAGACAAACTGAGGGTGGAACTGCAATGTTATCAATAAGAGTTGGGATGTGTTTCTGTGTGTGCCTGTGCGTGATAGATCTGTCGGGACGCATCCATGGATGATGAAGGGGAACCATGCGTTTGGTAAGCAAACCTAACTAGATCGGTAGATCAATTGTTGTTTGTCGGAGGAAGGGAGAGACACAACTAATGAGGTATCGATTGACGTGTGGGTAAAAACGAGTTATAAGGACCTAGATAGCTATATGTATAGGGAGAGATCGGTCGGTGTACGTCCATTTGTTAGAGGCAAATAAGGCCCAACGAGACGGATAGACAGAGAGAATGGAGCTAGGAGGTGGTGCGAGAGGCCCAACTACTAGCTAGATAGGGGGAGGAGTGTGCGGTTGTGAGATCGATGAAAAGAGGGGCGAGAGTTTACACGTGTGTCTGACTGTATGAGAGACACGAGGCAAGGACACATAAAGGAGGAGATTGAAGGTGTGTGTGTATGTTGTAGGCAGGCATCGCTGGAGAGGTTTATCGATCGGTGTGTGTTGGAAAGGAGTTGTGGAGACTCTGGGAGAACGACCTAAAGAAAAAAATGAATGTGCCCGGTGGATAGAATGCCGAGGGAGGGGG
>NC_057799.1:481186339-481187934 GCF_018294505.1 Triticum aestivum
GCTTACAACTAAATATCGAACAATCTAAACAATACTATATATCGAACATTCTCACATTTTATTTGAATTTGTGGTAATGTGTGGTGTTTGCAACTCACATCTAAATACTTGTAGGCGTAGGGGGCGGGGCACCATACATAATGTGATAAACACATTATACATATGAGACATGGTTTAGATTATGAAGATCTAGCTAGAGCTAGAAATGTAATGTGATTTGAAATCAAAATAAAGTGGATTCAAAAAATCTAGTTCGAGTTCATATAGTACACATAGTTCATATGTAACTCGAGACTAATCATGTGGTGTGCTGTGAAGATAATACACAAACGATGGTTTAACTTGACAATAATGATGATTGTAGATCTTATTAAAACAGAGAAACGAATTCAAATGCTTTGACTTCACAACAATCATTACTGTAGATCTTATTCAATAGAGAAACGAATTCAAATTTAGTTCATATTGAAGCGGTAGTATATACGTTTGGAATGCACTAAAACGTTCATTTGAGTAGTAGGTTGCATGCATTATACACGTAGATAAATATTTTAATTGAACATAACATGAATTCAAAGTTTTGAATGACATTTGTAGCGCGCATTGATTTGGTACAGTACACGTTAGGCTTGTCCGGAAATTTCAACCCGCGCCTTGTTAGCCCGAAATATTTAAGATATATCTTTGTCTCGTTGTGCTCCGACAACTCCCTCCATCTCAACCCGCGCCTTGCTATTCCGAAATTACAACGCGCGCGAAAAATCCCACCTCCTGTGAAATCCCGACACGCGAAATGCCGGTGCTACCCCTGAACCGAAAGAACTGCCTCAAATCGGTGGGGGTACTTTCATAACTTACCCCACATTTCGGACAAGCGCGTCTCTAAGCCATGGTTCCCCACTGCCATCCCATCCGCCCACCCATTCGTACACCGAGGCCGCGAAAACCCGCGACGAAACCCCACACCCTGCTCCGTCCGCCACCCAGCCGCAGCCTCTTCCCCGATGACGTCGTCCACAGCAACACCTCGACGTCCCTCGTCCACCGTACCGGATGAGGATCCGTCGTCGATCTCTTCGTCCCGCCGGTTCATCCACCCCGTCCTCCACCTCCAAGGAGCTGCCCCGATGTTCCCCTCGTCTTTCGCGCCACCTCCATTCCCACACCACCGTCTTCACCTGCACCACCGGAAGAGCATCATCATCACCGTTTCCTCGGATGAAGCTGCGGCCTAATCGGCGCCACCAAAGAGGTTGTACACTAATCGCCGCATTTTCTTCTTGATTCGATCTCATGGTGCTGCCGGCGCTCGGTCCCGAGCCGACACGGCGCGGCTCCATCCACGGCGGCGTCGCCGGCCACTTCCTCCACGGTGTCGCTCCCTCGGCGGCGACGTCCACATCAGTAGGAGCTGCTGCTGCTTTAGCTCTCGCTCGCGCTGCTGCTCTGCTCTTGCTCTCGGTCCCCTGCCTGGTCTGCTCTTGCTATTGCTCTTGCTCGCGTTGCTGCTCTCGCTCTTGCTCTTGCTTGCGATGCTGCTCCGATTTAGCTACACTTCAGTCGACTGAATCGACTTTTGGGTCAGTCGATTTTCA
>NC_057799.1:481188084-481195839 GCF_018294505.1 Triticum aestivum
GGGGAGGGGGGGTTCGCCGGAGAGGTACCCCACTATCTATCTTAGGGTTCAGGATGGGGGCGGTGGCGGGGTGTTGCCGGGGCGGTGGCGTGGGGATCGCCGGAGAAAAAGCTCGGTACGGGGGGGCCTAGAGGGATGGCCGGGGTGGCGGCGGACTGGCGGTGGGGAGTGTTTTCGGGGCGGGCGGGGCAGCGCACCGCCGGCCGCGGGCGGCGGGGGGCTGCTGTTTGGCCGGTGGTTGCTGGCGGCTCAGGGGGTTGGAGGTTGAAGATGAACCGCAAGCCCTTGATTTCGTATCCAACGGCTGCAAAATTGACTGACCAGAGATGAAAAAGTCAGTCGACCGACGTGTAGCCTCACCTTGCTAGTGCGTTTAGTTTCGACAGCAAAATTCAGTTTCTATAGTTAAGTTCAGTTTCGACAGTTAAGTTCAGTTTCGACAGTTAAGTTCAGTTTCGACAGTTAAGTTCAGAGATGAGCGGCTGATGTATTTTACATCTAGCACTTTGTGGTTATGTATTTTACGTCATGTATTGGAGATGCTATTAGAATTCCACTCAGGTTAACATTGTTCGTTGTCTCTCTTGTCCTGCTTCAGCCTCGGCGTCGTATAACTCACCGGAGCTGCTCCAACGACTAAACCCTCCATCACAGCGGAGCAGTACCTCGGGCTCCATCTCCAGACACCTAAGATCTTCTTCCCCTCCTCCGACAGCAAAGTCAGCCGGAGCATCCTCACCGGCCAACCCAATCACGCTGAGATCGACATGGCTTCGCCAAAGAGGTTGTACACTTGTTGCATCTCTTTTTTACTCTACATGTTATATATATTGTCCACTGAGCACACGGATTTGTTCCTTTAGTGTCTCCTTGAAAGAAAAAACGTAGGAATTTTAATTTTCACTTGTCCTCCTTTTCAAATTCCTATTCATGAAGCACAAGACTAAGAGATAGTAGCATAATAGCATTATAACCGTACATTTTCTTGTGGTTTGACTTAATCTCACCATGCTTCTTTGCATCCTGTGATCTTCCAATTGTTGTGAATCAAACACCCAGATTGGCAGAAATCCTGTGTTTTTAAATTCTCTGTTTTGCACGTGCATTCCTATCCTATTCCTGTCTATTTCCTATCCCTGCATTGTTGGAATCCTCTAATTCAAACGAGCCCTTACAGAATTACTTCTCTTACAGATAGTTGTCAAAGAAAACCTTGCATGGTTTGTCCCGCTCCTGATGCGCCGTCGTCCACCCTAGCTCAGCTGCTCCAACGACAGAAGGGTCCAGCACAGCAGGGATCCGGCTTCCAGACTGTCTTTCGCCGCCTCAGATCTTCTTCCCCGCCGCTGGCAGCCATGAAAACTGCATTACCATCATCAACCGAGCAGATGACCTCGAGGACTACACGGGTCGGCAAGAGAGGTCACACTCTTTCGTGTCTGCTTACGTTATGCATCGCTTAATATTACATGCTACTTTATTGTCTTGTTCACCGATTAGACTCTGAGTCAGCTCCAAACTAATGGTCAAACTTGAGTTTTTAAATGGTTGTGGGGTACATATCGGGGCCGCTATCAATAGTATCTATCTACTATCTGGTTAATCTCCGGTGTCTACTATGAGTTTCATGTTGGGTGGGAAACAAACAGTAAAGAAGCCATTATCTGTATTTTTTAACTGAACCCATTATCTGCCTGCTATTATTGGCTTTGGGTCTATCCACAGGTTGCTACCATCACTCTGGATTTCTGCATGCACTCCTTACATAATCTCACTATGTTTTATTCCTATGCATGACAGTTATTGTAAACAATGGAACTGAACATGTAGAGCAAAAGAGACGAGCCTTGCGTGGCAATAAAATTTCATGCAGATGTCGCTCCATGGTAGGCGCAAAGGCAGCCCCCCTCCACGCAATTCGGATTGTAATCGAGAGGAAGATATCTGTTCTGAGGGGGATTCAGAAGGAGAAGACAACTCCTATTTACCCCCTGAGGTCTTCGCTCTAACTTGGCATGCTGATGTTGGTTATATCATGCATATGGTGTCTTGCATTGCTTACTTTATACATCAAATATGTCATCTGCTTAGTTTAGACATCCTTTGTGCGAATGCCATCTGTTTAGTTTATTCATCATTTATGTGAATTATGCAACGCCATCTTGTTTAGCCAGG
Organism: Triticum aestivum; assembly: GCF_018294505.1. NCBI lineage: Eukaryota > Viridiplantae > Streptophyta > Magnoliopsida > Poales > Poaceae > Triticum > Triticum aestivum. The sequence continues at coordinate 481,190,260 of NC_057799.1, forward strand.
CATCATATATGTGAATTTTGCAATGCCATCCTGCTTAGCCAGTCATCTTATATGTAAATTATATCAGGCCATCCTTTTGTTTCATTACATATTACATTTGTCAACAATGTTAGTACATTCAACTGCTCTTCATGTGCATCAGCCATTTGACACGGTGATGGCAAATTCTGGAGTGAAAACAAGGTCTTCAGAGCAGACTATGCTATCTGACGAAGCACATATCTCACTGGTTACGGATAGCTCCTCAGAGGAGGATTCAGAGACAGATGACCAGTCCTATTCCCCCCCGAGGTGTATGCTCTAACTTGGCAGGGTTATGTTGCTCATATCGTGCGTATGGTGTCTCGCATTGCTATGTCATTTGATTAGTTTATACATGCTTTGTGTGAATGCCACCTGTTCAGTGTGTAATTACCATATATGTGAATTATGCATTGCCATCTTGTTGCAAGACATTATATATGTGAATTATACAATGCTATCTTGTTGCAAAGGCATTATGTATGTGAATTATGCAATGCCATGTTGTTTAGCCAATCATCATGTATGTGAATTATATCATGCTATCATTTTTTTGTATTACGTGTTCCATTTGTCGACAACGTTTGTATATTCAACTACTCTTCCTATGCATCAGCCATTTGAAGCGGTGATGGAAGTATCTGGAGTGAAAACAAGGTATTCAGAGCAGACAATGCTACCTGCTGAAGCAGACATCTTGCTGGTTACAGAGAGCTCCTCAGAGGAGGATTCAGAGACTGATGACCAGTCCTATTTCCCCCCCTGAGGTCTATGCTCAAACTTGGCAGGGTTATATTACCCATGTCATGCATGTTGTCTTGCATTGCTTAGTTTTTACATCATATATGGATTGCCATCTTCTTACTTGCTTACTATATAAATCATATATTTGAATTATATCATGCCATCATGTTTACATAGTACATACACATCATCTATCTGAATTATGGCATGGCAACCCATTTAATAAAGACATCATATAGTTATATCATCTCATCCTGTTTAGTGTTTACAGTCATCATATTTTGAATTATGGCATTCTGTCCGTGAATGTATGTGAATTATGTCATGCCAACCTATTTAATAAACACATTATATAGTTATGTCATGTCATCCTGTTTACATAGTCTCATATTTTGAACTATGTCTTTCCATCTTTTTTAGTTAGCCATCATAATGTGAAATTGTGTCATGCTATCCTGTTTAGTTAGCCATCATATATGTGAAATTGTGTCATGCTATCCTGTTTGGTTAGACAACATAAATATGAATTATTTCATGCCCTCTTTTATTCCCCACTATCCATTGCACCTGTCTATCATACAATGTCTATACTTTCAATTACTTTTCTTGTTTATCAGCCATTTGAATTGGAGAGCGTGATGGCAGTATCTAAGGGAGTAACAACACGGTCTTCAGAAAAGATAGTGCTACCAGTTGATGTAGATAGAACCATGGTTGTACTTGACCAAGGACCAGATCCACCACACATAACCCAGACTCTCGCAGATTGTACCCCTACCCAGTTGGACAGAGAACCAGCTACACCCCTTCTAACCCCAACCCCGGCAGATAGTAACCCAGTTCCAGTTGACACAGCACCGTCTCCACCACAGAGCACCCAAACACGAGCAGTTAGTAAGGGAACTGTAGTGCCCAAAGCACGAGGACCACCACTCCGAATCCCAACTCAACGCTTAAAGGAGAAGAAGATTTGTTCTCAGGTCAGGTTCTGTAGATATGGTTCATACTCCTTTGCTCTTGCATTACTGTATTTACTCATACCAACTATTTTCAATTTTGAAGGATGGAATTGAAACTCCAATGGCGCAACAGGTATGTTTTAAACCTGTTTCTTTAACTGGTTTGCTGTTGTAACCTGCTCTATGTTGATTTCAGTTTCAATTGAATAAACAGTTATGTTCTCATGTCATGCACATTACAAGTGTTGTTATTGCTCTATAGTTACCCACACTTATATTCTGTCTATTCTGCTTTGTCTTGAACAAACATTATTTGAACTGTGTCTCTATCTTGATTTGGCAACAAAAACTAGAATGATATAGACCATAAAGTGACCATGGTACATAGATATATGTTTGTTTCATGCTGTTATCCTGTCCACTTTACTACTGAACTCATTTACCAAAATGAGTTTCATATACAACATGGTAAACATGTGATGTGTCTGCTTGTTTCTCTTTTAGAATGCGGACAAAATATTGGAGAACAGTACTACGTTATCCAATGGTAAAGGAAGTAATGCAGATAAGGTTCAAGATAGTGAGACATCCCTGTTGGTCTCCAAGAAAGCTGATAAAAACTATCTTGACGACAGTGAGGGAACCCAAAAGTCCTGTCTTGATGTAGTGTTCGAGTTACTGGCCACTACTGCTGGCACAAGCTCTTCAAACTCGCTGCCTGAATCAGTTCGTCTTCTTGAGTCTCAACTTCAAGTTGAAAGACATCAATTAGATGTGCTGCAACAGGAAGCTGAAGGACTGAGGAAGTCCCTGCAGAATTCAGATGCATATTTTCTGGTGCAACAGCAAGCGTTGGAGGATTTAAGCGCCAAATAAGAGAAAGTTAATAAGCTTGCTAAGCATCTTGCCAGCATTATGGGTACCCAGGATATTGTTTCTTGAGATCTTCTGAAGTGGTTTCAGTTCTGGATTTGTTTTGCTGCGGCGTTTATTTGCGCTGGTCGCCAACTTTGACAACCAGTGTATATGATACGCTGCTTTGTTCCCTATATTTGCACTGGTGGCGAACTTTGATGCCCAGTGGATGTAATATGTGTAATAGCCGTGATAGCCTAGCGTTAGTTGGTTGCTTATTTATTTCCTTGTTGTCTTGTTTATTTGTTTGCTTGTAGTCAGTGCAGTTCTTTTTCCGCGGTTAGCTAGTGGCTGCAATAACCTATTTTTTAAAACTAGGCCACAATAACCATGGGCTAATATTTACTATAGTGACACTGGGCCTCCTATTGGCCGTAGAAACAGTGGGCCTTCTACGGGCCGTAGAGACAATGGGCCTTCTACGGGCCATAGATACAATGGGCCTTCTGTGGGCCGTATCATCAATGGGCCTTATACGGGCCGTATGATCGATTGGCCAAACATGGGCCAAACAGACCGCATTATGGCCGTAAACGGGCTAGAGTTGGAATCGTCCGTTCATGGGCCGACCATAACGGGCCATCGTTAATAAGCCGTATTTGATGACGCTATGAAAACGGCCCAACGTATTAATGGACCACAAACGGGCCGACTGTAACCACAGGCTGAATTTGGCCCACAAGCAGAAAATGACAGTAACGAGCCGTAAGTAAACGAATGCTGGAAATGAGCCCAAGAATAAATGGGCTCTGAGAAGGCCGAAAGATAACATGGGCTGGAAACGGCCCAACAGAATAACGGGCCGTTAATGGGTATAAAGTGATACACTGTTCATTACAGGCCAGTTTCACTACGGGCCGTTAATGGGTGTAAACTGATACATTGTTCATTACAGGCCAGTTTCACCACGGGCCGTCAATAGGCCAAGAGTTACATAGGGCCTCATATGGGCCGAAAGACGTCATGGGCCATACATGCGCCAGAAGTGAAAACGGGCTGGAATCATATTGGATGGCCCAGATGACGCTACTGGGCCTAATTCGGATAGGGCATAACGGGCCTTGGGTTAGCGGGTTGTAAATGGGCTATATGCGAACAAGCCGTTAACAGGCTTTCCATGGGCCGGCCCGCCACCTTTTGACCAAGTCAAATGGGCCGGCCTTTTCACAGGAATGGGTCTCTGTTGGGCCGTGCCACGTGTCGACGTATCATAGGCGCCTTCCGTCCAATGAGTGGATGACATCTGTCCCAACGATGAGCCGACACGTGTTTCCTCCAGCCAATGATGATTTTACACGTGGAAAATCCCCATTGGTCGGGGCTGTTAACGGGTTATCGGATCCAAGACCCGACCCGATAGCTTAACGGCGTTCCGTTACGGTGGATGCCATGTGTTGGTCACCCTCGACGAAAGCACTTCTGTGACGCGCGATTTATCGTCATGGAAGTGGACACTTCCGTGATGATAATTTTGGCAATGTCATGGAACACTTCTACGACAACACAGGTATGACTATCTTGATTCTGTCATAAATTTGTCATGGATGTACATGCATGATAGAAAACGCGACCTACTGTGACAAACACGTATCATCACGGAAGTGTATTTTTTTTGTAGTGCTCCCTCTCTCTCCATCTCTCTCTCTTTGTGTGTGTGTGTGGGGGGGGGGGTTTCTGGTTCGCATGCATATATACTCCATCTATAGGTCTCTCTCGCACACTATGTATGATTCTCTAGTACAAGCTAAATATCTTGGGTGCACTCATCGTACGCACACAAATTCCTTGGCTCGTTGCCCGTAACTCTCTCACGCACCACTCTGTCGTCTCGGAGCTCTTCCCTCTCTCTCTCTCTCAAACTCTCCATCTCCCTGGGTCACACATACACATGCATATCTCACTCGCACTCGATAGACCCATCTAAAACTCTATCTCTCTCCCTCGTTCTCTCTCCAACTCACACGCACGCACACACACAATCTCATGCCTAGCCAAGTATGATGGTCTCTCACTCAATTGTAGGCACACGCAGTCCCCCCTATATGTATATGACTAGCTAATCTTAGTCTCCATCACAAACATGTGCATGGTCTATCTCGATTTCTCTCGGGGCATCTTTCTATCGCGCACGCACCTTCCTCGATCTCCCACCCATATAGTCCCCTCACGATCTCGAGGGGATCTCTCTATCACAAACACACCCTCTCTCTGTAACGCCCCGGATCCGATGCGCCAGGTGTCTGCCAGTTATTCGCCATCCTTGCCTTGTCAGCTGCTTGCGTGTTGCATTTTGCCATGTCATCATCTGCATTGCATCATCATGTTTTTCAAAACTTGCATCCGGTCCTTTTCCCCGTTGTCCGTTTCGCGTTCCGACACTCTCGCACGCGCCCGTCGCCCCCTCTGTTTTCTTTTCGTGAGCGGGAGAAAAACCTTCTCGGAATGGGTCAGTATTTGCCGAGTGGCCTTGGTATAGCACCGACAGACCGCCCGTCAAATTTCGTCCCATTCAGAGTCCGTTTGATAGCCCAACCGTTAAATTATAGCGGTATCGTTGACGGTACCTTCGTCGGACGTTTCGGTCTCCGAAGCCATCGCCGGGCCTCTCCCTCTCCTCTCCCACAGTCCAAGTCCAGCCCACTAAACCCCCCCTCCAACCGGTACCGTTCGATTGCGATCGGAGGGCTCCGAAACCCCCCTAACCCTAGCCCCTACCCTTTATATACACCTTCCCCTTCCATTTTTGGCAGCCTACCCCTCTCCTCCTCGTTTTCAGTGCCTCCTCCCACCTCGAGGGTCGCACCGCCGCCTCCCCCTCCAGATCCGGCACGCCCCAGCCTCCCTCCGCCACTTGGCGAGCTCCCAGTGGTCAGCCGCCGCCGCGTCATCGTCTCCAGCCATTCCGGGAGCGCCACGTGGCCTCGCCGCATCCCCCTGTCCT